>NC_037671.1:118219074-118465451 GCF_003255815.1 Theropithecus gelada
TTTTTTTTTTTTTTTTTTTTTTTTTTTTTTTCATTTCAATCAGTGGCTCCCAATTCCAAGCAGATGTTTTCAAAAGTGCTTGACTTTTAAGCAGAGTGTATGCAGTGCCCTCTTGGCAGTGTTGCTACACTCAGCCGTGAATCTGGTTTGCAAATGAGGGTGCTGGGGTGCCTGGGAACGGGAGCTTCTTGAACTACAAGTGCTCAAGATTCATTTTCTTTCTTTTATTTTTTTTTCTTGAGACAGAGTCTCACTCTTTCACCCAGGCTGGTGTGCAGTGGTGCCATCATAGCACACTGCAGCCTCAAACTCCAGAGCTCAAGTGATCCTCCTGCCTCAGCCTCTCCAGTAGCTGGGACTACAGACACACACCACCACACCTGGCTAATTTTTTTTTTTTTTTTTTTAGAGATGGGAGCTCACCATGTCACCCAGGCTGGTCTCAAGCTCCTGGCCTCAAACGACCCTCTCACCTCCCACTTTAGCTTGCTAAAGTGCTGGGATTATAGGCAAGAGCCAGTGCATCTGGCCTGAGTGTTCTAGATCCTTGACATCCTTCCTCAAGATATTGGTGCCTGGGCCTGTGCTGGAAGCATCTCAGCACTTTAGATTGCCCTGGCTGTTTCCTGAGGGATACAGGCCCAGCACAGACTGTAAGGCTGACAGGCTTTAGATTAGGAGGACCTGCATTTGAACCCTGCCTCCACCACATGCTGGCCGTGTGATCTGGATGATGATGCTCTCAGTTTTCCTGTCTGTAAAATGGGGATAAGGACAAAACAGTACCTCATAAGCAACTGTGAGGATGGAAAGTGATAACATGGTAAAGCACTTTGCTTCAATAACTGCCACTGGGTTATGGAGTGTCACTCAGCAGGCATGCAGCACGTGCCAAACAGTAAGCAATACTCCTGTTAAGATTTTTAAGGTCCTTACAATAATCCTATGCTATGCATATTATTATCACTGTGTTAAGGACAAGGCTCAGAGAGGTTAAGTAACTTGCCCAAGGTGGCACAGCCAGTCTGGCTCCAGAGTCTGTCTAGGTTGCTGTTCAGGGGCCATGTGGTCCATAATAAGCAGTGTGTACTCAGGGACTCAGCGTCAGGGACTGGAGGTAAGCGCTTTATAGCCCCCAGGATTTCATTTAACTCCCTAACCTAAGTCTCTAGTGGCGCTTGGAGGGATGCTGTTACTATCTTCCTGACAGAGATGAGAGACATTAGGCCAGGCATGGTGGTTCATGCCTATAATCCCAGTACTTTGAGAGGCCGACGCAGGACGATCATTTGAGGTCAGGAGTTCGAGACCAGCCTGGTCAACGTGGTGAAACCCATCTCTACTAAAAACACAAAAATTAGCCGGGCATGGTGAGCACCTGTAATTCCAGCTACTCAGGAGGCTGAGGCACGAGAATTGCTTGAACCCGGGAGGTGGAAGTTGCAGTGAGCCGAGATCGCACCATTGTACTTCAGCCTGGGAGAGACAGCGTGACTCTGTCTCAAAAAAAAAAAAAAAAAAAAAAAAAAAAAAAAAAAAAAAAGAAAGAAAGAAAAGAAAAGAAAAGAAAAAAGAGATGAGGTCAGGGAGGAAATGTGCTGCTGAGAGAGGCTGGCTTCAGCACTGGCTCCTCAACCTCTTTCCCTGCACTCTGGGACACTGTCCCCACCATTCAGGGCTGGACGGACCTAAGTGGTTGTCTTGCACACATTTCCCCAGATGCCAGCGGTCTTCCCGGAGGCACAGGAGTTAGAACCCACATGTCTTGACTCCAGCCCATTGTTTTTTGTTTTTATTCATGGTATTAGAATAACAATATCATTTGCCACTATAAGTAATTCAGTATGCTTCAGGTTTTTCTCCCTCCTGCCAGTCTTATCATAATAAAAAGTTACCAGAATAGATAAATATTAAGAACCCAATTTGCGCAAGCACAAGGAAGTACAGAAGGCCAAGTAAGCAAGAAATCTGAGCATTTGTCTTTAGACAGTCAAAGTAGTAGGAAAAAGAACTGAAGCTAAAAAGTGATACAAGCAGATGTGGAAAAGTAATACTGTAAATTTCTTCATGTTATCTATATTCTAGAAACTTAAGGTCTACTGTTACGTATTAGAAGGTATTGCTGGTATAGTTCTGCCAGGGAAAAGGTTTTCTTTTATAAAAAGAAGTTAGGACACTTTGGGAGGCCGAGGCGGGCGGATCACTTGAGGTCAGGAGTTCAAGACAAGCCTGGCCAACATGGTGAAACCTCGTCTCTACTAAAAATACAAAAATTAGCTAGGTGTGATGGGTGCCTGTAATCCCGGCTACTCAGGAGGCTGAGGCAGGATAATCACTTGAACCCAGGAGGTGGAGGTTGCAGTGAGCCAAGATTGCACCACTGCACTCCAGCCTGGGCGACAGAGCAAGGCTCTGTCTCAAAAATAAATAAATAAATAAAATAAAATAAATAAAAAAGTAGATATTTCTGCCAGCTCTGCCCACTATACACCACTGCAAAATTTTAGTGCCGTGGAAAAGTTCCAGCAAGCACAGCAAGTTGACTCTAACTGATTTTATAGTTGAACCTGAGGTCTGGGGATGCAATGAAACGACACCACAATTTATCATCAGAAATAAAATCGTCATTATGATGTTGCTTTCTATGATACCTCGTACAAGGCTGTTTATTACTGAGAATCTCATTTTTAAAGGTTTAAATATTCCAAGTTCCCTCATTAGCAGTCTGGCAAAATGTCTGCATCTGTCCTCATGAGGACAACCTTTTTCCCTCCAGAGCACCCAGCCCAAACAGAAGAAGCCCAGAGCGTTAGCTTTTGCTGAGCCAAGTTGTGGAAGACTTATTTAGCAGGATTTAAACATATTAGGTCTCTTCAACCTTTCCTTTTCTAGAATGACTGCCTCAGTGGGACACAGATTTTGAAATTTTATAAGTTTCCCAAGAAACTAGGATATGCACACTTTGGCCAAACTAAGAAAGGTATTGACTGGGTTTCCTACTGGTTTCCTAATTGGGTTGTTTTTTTTCCAGATGCTTATTGAATTTCCACTGGAATAAGACAGGTGGTTTTAGGCCGAAAGCAATTTAAAGCTGACAAAAACATAAAGCAAGATGAGTGGCCCTTCTCACAGGGAGCCTGTCCAGGTGCTGGCAGAACCCCTCACAGTCTTCTGTCCAACTCTCTGCAGGGCCAAGTGACAGCATGGCAGAATTCCCATGATGATTCCAGAGGAACCAGGCATCTCCGGGCTCCTGGGCACTGGGGTGATAGGAACGAGCCCGCCAGACTCCTCAGAATGTTTTGTTCTGGAAGAGCTCTTCTACAACCATCTACCAGTGATGACTACAGGGCCAGGGCAGGGATAGCCCCAGAGTGCAAGCAGGTGCAAGGGGAACGGTCATTTTCTTTGTCTTCTGTTTCAGCTCAGTTCAGCAGAAACACATTGAGCCCCTACAGACTGCTATACAATATAAAAAAGCTATTTGTAATAAAGGCATGAAATCTCACGTCATGCAAAGCACTATGGCAACATGAGAATTGCCTCCCCGCTCCCTCATCCATGCATGAATTCTCTAATCTATCACAGCTGGGAGAAATACCAAATATACCGCTTGGCACATTTTGGGGCTCAGTTGTATTTAGGCCCAAACAATGCTGGAGAGGAATCTGGTGGGAGAATAGAGCTGGGAAATCATTATTATTCTGAGAGGTAATATTGATGATAGCAAACACATACTGAACTAGACACTGTCCTAAGTGCTTTATCTGTATTATCTCAATTAATCCTTAAAACTCCTCTATGGGGTAATACTAATTTTAATGACAGAGAATGAAGTATAGAGATATAGAGTAACTTACCTATAGTTATATAGCAGAAAAGTGGTTCAATATCCAAATCCAGGTTAAATTAACTACAGAGTTCAAGAACCTAACCATTTTCACTCAACTGCATTTATCATTTAATCTTATATTATTAACATGTGCGAAATGAGGGGCATACAAGCATTCTGTACGAACATGCCTAGTTTTTTAACTTCACGTCAACATGCACGCACCATCGGTTTCTATCAATTACCAAATGCACAAATCAGAATTAGACCTCAGTTCAGTGTCATGAACGATGGATACTCCTGTCAGAAAAAAGCCATCCTGAATATATTGCACTTGGTGTGGAGTGACAGAACTGTCATAAAGGTAATCACGTAAAAACCCCAATCTGCCATTATCAACTTTTTGAATTTCTGAGAATAAGCTGTTTTCTGTGTTGGCTAATGGTGAACACGCTTCTTCTATTCATCATTTCTAGTTTTATAGTCTTGGGAGCAGGTTATCATAACTATCAAGCAGAGATATAAAAGACTAGGAAACATTTAGTTTTAGAAAATAATGGCTTAGAACCCTAGTAAATCAAAAGAGCAAGGGGAAAATAAACTAGACAGTTAAGATGCCAGCTAGAGATTTTTTACAGTGGGGGCCTGACAGTGGTTTGTAAGTTAGTACTGCAGATGATGAAAAGGAACCGGCCTAGGAGATCCGAAGTCTCCAAGCACATACAGACCAGAGGTAATGACAAGATCCTGAACTGAAAACGACCTCTAATCTAGTGCCTGCTTTCAGGACTGACCTGTTGGTTGTCTATAAGAGCAGAAAGGTCAAAAGAACTGTAAGGATTTAATAATACCGGTATGGGTAATTTTCTTGAGAAATGAGAATATTCACCTGAACCTCCCTGCCCCCTGCTTTTCTCGACACATTAAACACACACACACAGACACAGACACAGACACACACAGACACACGCTCACACACACACACACATGCACACACACCCTTTGGCTAGGGAATATTCCAGGTTTCTACAGCAATTACATCTCCACAGAATCATTGACATATTAATTGAAATAATCTTGACTCTTTCCAGTTGAATTTTTTTTTGCTATTAATTTTGTCATGGAAAATTTACTGATCCCATAAAAGCAGAGAACAGAGATTTTTAATCTGGGATTCGTGGGTGGAGGTGTCTGTGCAATATCCCATGGAGAGGGTTCTTCGTGCTCATCAAGTTTGCAATGGAATTGGAGACTGCTTAAAGTTTTAAAACTATGGTCTTAGGGGTCTTCTCATGTATCTGAAAGACACTAGATTTTAAAAAAATATTCGATTTCACTCTAACTCAGCATTGCTAGAACTCCATGCTGACAGGAGGCTCTAGTCCAGCAGTTGTTTCTTTTTAAATAAAACCCAAAACAACTGTGGGAGATGTCACAGGCAGGGGCAGGAGAATGTAAAAGGAGGATCACAAGCTATCCTGTTCTTATCAGGAGAAGCTTAGCGATGTCCCTGAGTCCCCTCCCCTGAAGCCATTACTTGCTGCTCTACCGTCCCCATCAGTGGAATGCACGGCTCAGGCACAGAAACTGGGTTCAAGCCTCGCTCTGTTACTTTCCACTGATTGTGGGACCTGGGTCAAATAAATGCCTCCCTATCTTACTTTTTTCATCTACAAAATGAGGGAAATAATACCTTCCTCTCAAGATTCTTGTGGGGATTAAATGAGATAATGAGGAAGTGAGTGCATGACACAGAGTCCCCTGCCAGAAACCCTTGAGAATAGATGTGTTTAGAAATTCAGGCTTTGGAGTTTCATACATGTAATTCTATTCTTATCTTCACTACTATATAATACCACCCGCATCATCCATAACCAGATATATGCATATTTCTGTAGCAAAACAGTATGAATAGTCACATTAAGAGAGAGGAATGAAGATTACAGACAGCCTTATGTCAATTCGGGACTGGTTTTGCCACTAAAAATGTTCAACTTTCACAGCATCTTGGACTTTGAGAAGAAGCAATTATAGATGTCTTTTCTCAACAATTGTTGGTTGAATCCTACTTTCTTCAGCCCCCAAAGTCCCAATTCTTAATCACTGTTGAGTCACTAACCTTGGCCTGTCCCCATATTGCCCATCTCTTGGCATCAGCGCTGCCCCATGGCTGTACCTGCTTCCTGGGTATTTCTCCTACCTTCATGCTCATTTTGCACAGTGTCCTGCTTAATCTGGTGGCTCCTCTTTCCTGTCGATGCTCTGGGTGAAGACGATTTCCCTCTTCTCCCAGCTGTCCTAAACTCCCAATTCCCTGGGCAACCCTTCTGGCGACAGCTCCACTATTCCAGGGCGGTCTGCTGCCCAGTATATCCTCGGGGAGCTATCGAAGTGTCTCCCAGTGACGCTGGTTGGTTCACTGGCTAGAAGAACACTCTTTTCCTGAAGCTGAGAGGGGACATTCCTCAGTCCCACCCATGTATGCCTGAGAGCAGCTTTCAGGTGGCTTGACAATGACGCAGCAGATCCTCTTGAGGCCAGCACTCCTGGCTTCTCTTCCCCAGTCTACAGTGTCCTGAAAGAAGGAACATGGGGGTTCCAGCAGCCATATGACAGCTGCTTCCAGTGCATGGAGGCAGTCACGACAGGCAGCACCGTCACAGGCCACCCACATCATAGCACATGGCTGTGGGGATTACGCAGTGTATCACTGGTGTAGTGGAAAGAGCATGATGAGACACATGGGGGTATCATTTCTAGCTCTCTCATACTGTGTGAACTTGGGCACGTTACTTTAAATTTTCTGGGCCTCAGATATGAAATAGGGACTAACCTATATAAATGCCCCAATAAATATCTGGTACCTTCCTTTAGTGCTTTTTTTTCCCCCTTTGAGATAGCATCTTGCTCTATAGCCCAGGCTGGAGTGCAGTGATGTAATCTTGGCTCACTGCAACCTCCACCTCCCAAGTTCCAGCAATTCTCCTGTCTCAGCCTCCTGAGTAGCTGGGGTTATAGGCACGTGCCACCACACCTGGCTTATTTTTGTATTATTAGTAGAGATGGGGTTTCATATGTTGGCCAGGCTGGTCTTGAACTCCTGACCTCAGGTGATCCACTCGCCTTGGCCTCCCAAAGTGCTGGGATTACAGCCGTGAGCCACCGTGCCCGACCTCCTTTAGTGCCCTTCAAAAGGCTTTTCTTTGCCAGTCTGGGAGACCCACAAACGGTAGGAACCTGTCTTCTCTTTGTATTTATTCCTAGCACAGGGTCTGGTCCACAGCAGACAGGTAATAAACTGCTGAATGAATCAGTGGATGAATGTAATTGTTTCTGAGGTAGGTAGCACATCTTTAGTTGCTCCTAAATCTGATATCCACAATTTGATAAGAGGCCACTAGGGTGAAGATGGCTGGGCCATAGTTTCATAATCCAAGTAACCATATTTCCCTTGGATATGGATAACAGAGTTAGACTGTTACAAGCTCTTCCACTCAACAATGTTTTCTTCTATAACAGAACTTTAAATTTTATACACTGAACAACATATCCCAATAACCAACATGAAAAGTGTTCCACTTCAGAAAAAATATGTCTATTTGGAGCAATATTTGAAGATCTACTACAATTCTTTTTTTTTTTTTTTTTTTTTTTTTTTTGAGGCGGAGTCTTGCTCTGCCGCCCAGGCTGGAGTACAGTGGCCGGATCTCAGCTCACTGCAAGCTCCGCCTCCCGGGTTCACTCCATTCTCCTGCCTCAGCCTCCCGAGTAGCTGGGACTACAGGCGCCTGCCACCTCGCCCGGCTAGTTTTTTGTATTTTTAGTAGAGACGGGGTTTCACCGTGTTAGCCAGGATGGTCTCGATCTCCTGACCTCGTGATCCGCCCATCTCGGCCTCCCAAAGTGCTGGGATTACAGGCTTGAGCCACCGCGCCCGGCCGATCTACTACAATTCTATACCTTCGTCACAAATCTTCAACTACTAGTAATTAGAGCTCAGTTAATCCTAACATTCCCTTGGGTTCAAGCAGATTATAATGACCAAACTAACTCTGAAAGGTTTTGTAGACCTCAAGATTCATCCAGGGTGTCACATAGGTTTTGGGAATTAAGACTTCTTGGATTTAAAAGCCATTCAAACAGCTCTATATTTAATTATTCCCCAACTCTCTTGGAATAGAGAAAAAACCAAATGACTTTTAACTCGTTAATATAGACAGCAATGATATTGGTTTTGCAGCATTTATTTATTTATTTATTTATTTATTTATTTGAGACTGAGTCTTGCTCTGTTGCCCAGCTGGAGTGCAATGGCGTGATCTCGGCTCTCTGCAACTTCTACCTCCTGGGTTCAAGCAATTCTCCTGCCTCAGCCTCCCAAGTAGCTGGGATTATAGCCATGTACCACCATGTCCGGCTAGTTTTTGTAATTTTTTTTAGTAGAGACAGGGTTTCCCCACGTTGTTAGTCGGGCTGGTCTTGAACTCCTGACCTCAGGTAATCTGCCTACCTCGGCCTCCCAAAGTGCTGGAATTACAGGTGTGGGCCACCGTGCCTGGCCTGATTTTGCAGCATTTTCAATTAGCCTCAGTTCCTTTATCTGTAAAAGGCGCATCAACAGTCTTTACCACGCTTGTGTGAAACGTCCTGGTGACACAGTTGGCATGGCCACTGCGAAAAGTCATAGCTCTTGGGTGGAACATTACCGTAATATACTCTGCCAAAGGCCTTTTTCAGTGCTAATGTTTCATAATTTCAACATGTGGTCAAGGCATAAATGAAGATTATGTAGGGCTTTTGCTTACAATCTACATTTTCCTTTCTGTCTGATGTTTACTTTCATTATCTCTGGAAGACACGTTGGGGAAAAAATATGCTGTGCGTATGTGTTTCATTTTTCTTAGAGCACACTCTTTCTTTTTTGCCTATAGTAGAGTAAAACCAAAGGTTGTCTCCAAGAGTGATCACTATGACTAGAATCCAAGTAAGAGAGGGGGAAAATCAGAGAGGAAAAGAGACTGAAGTTAGATGCAACCGGAACAGCCGAGCTTGAAAGAGGGAGGTGTATAGGTTGAGGAGCCCTTCACCATTCTGAGAGGTGTTAAAATGCATTTCTCCCAGAGAGTACATGGATGCTGGATGCAAAATCTGCTATTCCGGAGGCTTGAGATATAGAGAGGTAAGATGCTTGGCACAGCTGACAATGGGTGAGGACAAAGAGGGGAATAAAACCACACTTGGCCTGTGTGGCCCAGCACCCCTTCCAGGATTCAAGAACACATGTACACTTGATTTAACCAAGCCCCGCATACTTCTTCCCAAAAAAAGAAAAACACCTATGAATTTCTCTTCTCTGTTCATTCCCTCTTTATTTTATTCAATAGAACGTTAAATTTTGCCTGAGCAGAGGTATGCAGTCACCTTCATCTCTTCTGATGGCAAGAGGCAGTATGTGGGAGATGAGAGCCAGAAGAAACAGCTTTTGATTAATATTTCAGTCACAGGACAGGAATTCAGTTATGAGATGAAGGTGTATTATGGAATAGCTCCCAGACAAATATATTTTGTCAGTTCATCTTGAATCATCTGGCATCAGATTCACACTGAATCAAAATTCAGGTGATTTATAAAGGCACATTAAGTTCTATTAGTATTAATGGGAAATATGCATGTGTATCAATACATGCATTAGTGGAGACAGATTCCCTGAAGGGTTTTTGCTTTGGGGTGAAAGCTACTATTTGTGCCTTTTGCACAATGGAAGTAGAATTGTGCCTATTAAAGCAGTGTTCAATATCTATGCCCAGTAGAAAAGGGCCTTCTTTTTAAAGATGCAAATAAAATGGTATTTTATATTTGTAATTAAAAGCATTATAACAAATAGCCACATCTTATTACTGCTATTTAGAATTTGTCATTTAGGATTTGTTGTTATTAGTAGCTGTATTCAGTCAGTTTCTATACAGTTGAAAGAGCAGTTGTTTAGTCCTTTATTCCCATGTCAAAGATGAAGAAATAGGCAAAGTTTGGTAGAGATTTATATAGAAAGGCATTCTAGAAGTAAAATAACAAACAGTGTCAGAAAAGACAATTTATCCAATTCACAAAGCAAGGAAAAGCTAAACCTATCCCCTGTTCATTTTCTGGGGCAGGCAGGGAAGCAACAGTTTAAGTCAAATTAGAGGCAAAAGAAATGCCATGATTTATTACACTTTTATCAATAATAATGATGTCGGCTGCTAAGGGAAGAAAAATCCAAAATGGCTTCACCTCCTACGAGGTTTATTATTTCACAATAACAGTTCTACTATGCTGTTAGGGACCCTGTCCCATCTTCCTGTTCACCATCCAGAGGTCATCCCTGTACTTCAAGTGTGACAAATGGCTGCTGTAGCTTCTGACTTCATTATGAACCCAACAATGCCAATGGAGGGAGAATGATCATGTCCTATGCATCTCTTTTTATCAGTAGGAATGTTTTCCGAATAGTCCTTTAGTAGGCTTCCCTTAGCATCACGCTGGCCAGCATTAGGTCATGTTCCTCTTCCAAAATCATTAAGCGGCTAGAGAAGAGGAATTCCATGATTGGCTTAATCAGTTTTACCATCCCATCCTGTGAGCTACATATTGTGTTGCCGTCCTGAGCTTATGGTCTCCCAGAAGACGCTGGGCACCACACCAAACGGGGTCTCAGCTGTTGAGGAAGCAGGAAGAGGTGGGGCAGGAATGGATGGGTGCTCATCCACGTGTGTGCTCCACAAATGTGTGCCATCACTGTGATCCTTAAAGGTCTACTTAAATGCAGTCTCTGGGGCCTCACTGGACTGATGAGAGAGCGCCAGGTTTTGTCATGAATCTAATTCAATACCATCAGGTTCACAGACTTGAACACTAAAGTCTGGAGACTCAAGCCAGGTCAAGCACTGTTTCTGAGCTCAGCAGGTGAATGATAAAGAACTGAGCAGACAGCTTACACTGAACCTGAATCTTGACTCTGACTCACAAATGTTTTAAAAGGGACAAAGAGGAGAATGTTCAGGAAATAAAATATTAATACAGTTTAGATGTTGGATATTCTTGCATAACTGAAAAACAGGGGCAAATGAATCCATCTCTTCATTCTGTCTGTACCTCCGCCCCACCAACATCCCTAGATCTCGAGGCAGCACACAGGGCTCCCGTATTCTCTTTGTGTCCTTCTGTCATACCTCCTCCCAGAGCCTTCTTTCACACTAAGGTGTAAAGAACTAATAACAGCTTAAGTATCATCATTTCACTAATAAGCTTGGCTGTGTGGCATAATAGACCTGAGGGAAAGGGAAATAATTTTAGAACTGATCAGGATGGAGATCTAGAACCTAAGAGGACAGTCATCAGTCTAACTCACAGCATCCAGAGCTGCCCTGTTCAATGCGGTAGCCACTGGCCATATGAGTCTATAGAGTTTACATTTAAACGATTTAAAATGAAATGAAAGGAAGAATTTAGTTCCTAAGTCACACTGGCACATTACAAATGCTCAGTAGTTACTGCACCTATTGGGTATAGTGTGCTGGCAAATGCAGAGACAGGATACTTCCATCAGCATGGGAGGGGCCGGGGGACAGTGCTGCTCTGGAGGGTGTGGAAAATCAGGGTGGGACAGATAGTGCTGTTCCCAGGATCCCAATGGAATGGGGTGCTCTGCCAATGCTTAATTTGGTTGGGAAGGTCTGGTTGGCTCATCCATTTTGGAGCAGGAGCCTGGAGAGGGGCCGAGTGTCAGTGGGTGGACGGTGAGCAAACAAAAAACTCTGAACAGAGGGGTCACATTTGTGCTAGGGATTCACCGAATTATTAACTCCACAGGGAACACTAGATGACAAGAGGTGCTGAGGACGGCAAAATGCCTGGAGTTGGATGGAACATGAACGAGCTGATTATTTCTTTTTTAAATGCATAATGTATTTATGTTAATTATTATTATTATTTTTTTTTTGAGATGAGTCTCACTCTGTTACTTACGCCGGAGTGCAGTGGGAAGGTCTCGGCTCACTGCAACCTCCATCTCTCGGGTTCAAGCGATTCTCCTGCCTCAGCCTCCCGAGTAGCTGGTATTACAGGCGTCTACCACCAGGCCTGGCTAATTTTTGTATTTTTAGTAGAGACGGGGTTTCACCATGTTGGCCAGGTTGGTCTCAAACTCCTGACCTCAGGTGATCCACCTGCCTTGGCCTCCCAAAGTGCTGGGATTATAGGCGTGAGCCACTGCACCTGGCCTGTTAATTTGTATTAATGTAAATTTTCTATTTATGGCAAGTTATATTGGCTTTATGCTAGTGACATTAAATTTCTTAAATATACAGCTATCAAAATTTCAAAGGAAGTAAATTTCCAAAAAAATATTAGATGAAAACTAGTACTGGTGAAATGCAATATGGGATAAAGTTTCATACGCTTTGCAAAAGACTGAGCTTTGAGAAACCCTGATTTAAGGCAACAGGATCTGTTACGAAGGTATGTTTCTAGGTAGGGCTGACTTCTCCATCAGGTGCTCTAGGCATAGCACTGACAGCTGTCATGTTTCTAGGCTTAGCAGGTTAATGACAGTACAGGAAGGGCCCATGAAAATGTATTAAAATAATTTTCTCTTAAAGAGATTAATTCAGGAAAAAAATAAATATCAAAGAAAATGTTTAAATTATTTATCTTTATGCTGACATTTGTAAAATGCAACTTTCCATATATATATTTTTTTTTACAGAGGAAGGGGTTCCTGAAGGCAAAAGTGCCTAGAGCCCATGAAAATCAGAATGAGGCCTGTTCCTAGGCAAACCGGGAAGGAACTTCCGAGGCAATGGAATGCAGAAGGATAGAGCTTGCTCAGCTGCACCCACAGTGGGTAGGGGTGGAGACGCTGGATTTGAGCAGGAGGGCATCAGTATAATCAGAGAGCAATGCTCCAGCTGTGCTTACCTGCTAAGTATGGCACAGACTCAGGGCAGGTCAGCAGACAGGGTACCCAGGGCTCAGTCCAGGCCCACCAGACATCAGGCTTAGGATAGTTGGATTAGTCACTGCTTTTGTGATGATTACCTGCTGGTCAGAATTGGTTAGGGGAGTGGTGATCAGAGCTGAGTCTTCAGGGTGAAGTTCTTCTGGGGACTAGGGAAAGGCAAGGATGGGAAAGGCAGGATTTAGGGCATCCTCTATTAGGAAGACCTATTAGGACTACTTAGCCCTGACATTATAGGCGCATAGAGACAAACACCTACTTGGCCTGAGTCAGGCCAATTATGATTATAAGAAACACAGAAGCGAGAACCAAACACACACATAATGCAAGCCCTAAACACAAAGAGGGACTTGGGAATGCTGGCAGATACTGCTTTTGGAAAAAAGAAGTTTATGAAACAATTATCTAACGCACCCTGAAGGCAAAGGCTGACGGGCAACTAAGTGTGAGGCCCAGCTAAGGCTGACCCGAGACCTCTTGACAAGTTCTGGGATGACAGAGGTATAAGAGCCATTTCAAGTCGAAGGAGAGTGGCTAAAGGCCAGGTATGCGGACCATTTCTATAACACCTCACAGTTGCTCTCTTGTTGCCGAGTGAGGCGAATGACATTGATAAATCGCCCTATTATAACTTGTGATAAAAGCAGCAGGTACTTAAAGCACTGACCAATAGACATCTGAAAAGACAAATGACTGCTTGAAGACAACGGATACAAGTTGGAAATTAGCGATACCCATTGTGAGGAGAACAGGACAAAGCACGCTGGACAGAGATAATACTCCAATCTCCTGAATGCCCATTGATGTGGGTCACCTGACAGCCTTCTCGGAAAAAAGTCTTAATTGCTAATAACATATGTGAAAACACCCTGAGGACCATGATAGCTCATGCAAATTCAAGGTATTATTATGACTCAACCAACTGAAGTGTTGAAAATTAAAGCAATTTTATATACTTTCATTTGGGGCACAAGTTTTGGGGCATTTGGTTAAGATTTTTTTTTTTTTTTTTTTTTTTACTAAATGGTCCGGATACTTACTATAGTGATGTGTAGAATCAGCATAAACAGTTTTTGTTATAGTTGTTTGTTTTTTTTTTCGAGATGGAATTTCACTCTTGTTGTCCAGGCTGGAGTGCAATGGCACCATCTCGGCTCACTGCAATCTCCATCTCCTGGGTTCAAGCAATTCTCCTGCCTCAGTCTCTTGAGTAGCTGGGATTACAGGTGCCTACAGGCGCCCGCCACTATGCCTGGTTAATTTTTGTATTTTCAGTAGAGATGGGGTTTCACCACATTGGCTAGGCTGGTCTTGAACTCCTGACCTCACGTGATCTGCCCTCCTTGGCCTCCCAAAGTGCTCATTACAGACATGAGCCACCACACCTGGCCCAGAGTTTTATTTTTCTAAAACCTCCAACTTTTAGTGGGGACTCAGAATGCCTACGTAATGGAAAAAACAAAAACAAAAAACAAGTCTTGCAGATAATTCTCGCCTGTGAAATTTGTCTCTTTTGTACTGTTGATTGTGGTGGTTTCTACAGTAGCATCCAGCACCTATTCTGCAAACCACTTCCTTCTTAAACCTCAAGGGTTTCTGCAAACCGCATTCAAATGATCTGTAGAAAGTGTTACCCTACACTTTCCATTACATCAGAGCCTTGCCAAGTGGCCCAAGAGGGATTCATTAACTGCTGCCGTGTCCCCATGTGTCTGATTAGCCACAAATATATAATGAATGTGGTTCAGCAGTGTAGGCAGCCGCAGTGGAGAACTGCGGCAAAAATTCCCTGCAATTTTTCTGGCAGCTGTCATCAGTCAACAAAACCCAAACTGACACCTTCAGTTGCCAACAGTTTTGGGTAAAACACATGCATGTTCCCAAGGTACAAGGGCCACAGGTTGAGGGTAAGGTTAAATGATAGAGTTTCTCTACTGGATGGAATGGAAGAAGATAGCAAAGTGAGATTTTGTGATGTTAATAAAGAACCTAATGGATTAATGGAAGGGACTGCTATGTAGGTTTCTGGTGAGTAACTGGTGATGCTGTGAAAGCTACGTGTGGCATCCAATAGCCCATTTTTACTTCAAGAAAACTCATTCTCGTGCTCTGCAGCAGCTGCTACTGTTTGGATTATGAATAGTTATAAGCCAGATGGTGTGGCAGAAAGGACTCACACATATTTTCACATGGACAAATATTATTATTCCAAAACATAAACACGTCAATGTAAGTGTTTTTTCTCCTGGGAGAAATCCAGCCCCTGATCTCAGTTATAAGAAAATGACTCACTTTGTATGTGCAAAAATTACCTGCCAAGGTTATTATTGGAAGAAACCCACACCACAGCATTCCCCAAGTTTTCCTTTCCTGATTTGTAGTCAGCTGCATTTAATGTGATAAAGGAGAAACAGACAGGAAGGGAGGGAGAGAAGACGGGAGGGAGGGAGAGAAGACGGGAGAGAGGGAGAGAAGACGGGAGGAAGGAAAAGAAGGAAAAGGAAGAGAGAGAATGAAGAGATGAGGTAAGGAAGGGGAAAATCACTGTCCTTCCACCCCAGAATTCTCATAATGGTGACAGCAGTGTGTTGGCCTGGGAATTCTAATGCCAAATACCTGGTGATCAAAACGGGAAGGCAAAGATGGAAAAGACAGAATCAGGCCATTTGGACACATCAGTGAAGGATTCTTTTGAAGCTCTTCTGGAAGAAAGAGATTTTTCCAGCTCTTTCTCTGATTTTATTTGGAATGTTTCAAGGACAAATAATCCATCACAGTCAATATAGTTCTCATAATCATGTATCCAGATTTCCCATTTCTTAATTTGGTCTGGTTACCTCTTGCTGTCATTTCCATTTTTCTATAGTCTTTCTTTCTTTTCTGTTTTTTTTTTTTTTTTTTTTTTTTTTTTTTTTAAGACAGAGCCTTGCTCTGTCGCACAGGCTGGAGTGCAATGGCACGATCTCTGCTCACTGCAACCTCTGCTTACCGGGTTCAAGCGATTCTTGTGCCTCAGCCTTCCTGAGTAGCTGGGATTACAGGCACATGCCACCATGCCTGCCTAGTTCTTATATTTTTAGTAAAGACAGAATTTCGCCATGTTGGTCAGGCTGGTCTGGAACTCCTGACCTCAGGTGATCTGCCTGCCTTGGCCTCTCAAAGTGCTGGGATTATAGGCATGAACCACTGTTCCTCGCTTTATATTCTTTCTTTCCCCAGAAATTCCTATAATAAGCTTTTCTTCACAAGAATCTTCCACTCTTGGTGCCAGGTATTTTGTAACCAATCCTAAACTCGCCTCCTTTGTCTCTCTTCCTGCTAAGGCTTGGTCATTGCCTTCCAAGACTTCCTGCCTAGTTTTCCAGCCTCCTGAGAGCCCACCTGTCTCCTAGCAGGGTGGACCAGCCCACCACGGCTCAGGGAGGGCAGACCTGGGGTGATGTGTGCAGGAAGAGATGGAAAGGGTGAGTCCAGCGGCAGTCCTTGGATGTCTTTTCGCTCTGTGGGCCCTGTGGGTCAGCTCTTCTAACGTGGAACCAGCGCTGTGCCCTACTGAGAAAGGCACACTAGGAAATTCTGTCCTGGCTGGCAATGTTAGAGTTGGCTTTCATTGTAGAGTAGTTTTTAATGGGTCCTCTCTTTTGGTGTACAATGCAGGTTTACCACCTACAAGTGAACAATTCACCTAGTGCCCTGACTCTCATTCTTTGGAGTTCAAATAACAGACAATTAAAAAAAATTTTGAATCCAGCATTTGCTTGTTGCTTGACCACCCTCCTGCATGTACACCCTTCAGCTCCAGGACCACATGTGGTCAGGCTGGTAAGTATAAGTGGGTGACTCCGTGGGAGCTAAGAGATAATATGGACTGGGTGAACTGGAGTATACACCTTCAATAGCATTCAAGCTAAAACGCCTCACAGCCTTGTGCATTCCCACTGGAGAACATCTGCAGGCTGTGTCCAGCCCCAAGGCCACCAGTGCACAATCCCTGCTCAGCAACCCACCACCCTTTATGTTCAAGCACATCCCCATTTCTTTTATTTTTGTGGCCTCCCCTGGCAGCCCCAACTCCGTTTTCCTTTATTCTCAGCCTGTTTGTCTCAATGTCACTTCCACTGGCCCTGGTTCAGATCCTTGGTATCACGAACACCCTCCAGGCCTTCGATGGGCCCCAGGAGCCTTCTGAGCACCCCAGAGCAGTCTCTTCTCTAAGGAAAGCATTCTGGATTACTGCACCTGTTCCATGGGTGATATGGTTTTGAGCTCTAGGACAGCAATTCTCAAAGTGTGCCCCTGAGATCAGCAGTATTGGGATTGCCTAGCAACTTAGAAAAATGCAAATTGGGGGTCCCACCCTAGGCCACTCAATCAGAAACTCTAGGGGGAGATGCACAGTGGTGGGCCCAGCAATCTGGGTTTTAATCGGCCTTCCAGGAGATTCCACTGCAGGGACAAGTTTGAGAATCACTGCTCTATCCAATTGGTCCCACCCCGGATGGCGATGTGCTTTGGTTTGCCTGCATCCCTCTTAAATTTCAGTTCCTAAAGCTAAACCTTAACCCCCTTATTCATTTTAGAGGAACATAGGGGCATTATGCAGATAAAATTAGATAATACCTAGCACAGTTTCTAGCACACGCTAAATTTGTCATACATATAAATTATTATGATTGTGTCATCATTCATATTATTACATCAGTGTGGTCCAAGGTCAAATGACCTTTTTATGTACAGTAACCTTCTACTATCACTCTAAGAGTCAAATATCTCTACTGTGTATTTATCTGTCATTCACAGCTCACATATTTACGTGGTAGATGGAAATGTAGAATCTATATTGAATGCAACAGCATAAGTGGTAGGGCTGAAACTTCTCACCAGTGAATCTTGTTACATCAGCCAAAAGTTCTAAGAGCTTGACGAGGAGGAAGTAAGTTTCCCTGGAATAAAAGAAAGCAGTCACAGAAGTATAATTTCTTTGAGGAGGACACGGGTGGAGTAGTGAAAGGACAGATCAAACATTAATTTTAAAGCTTCCCTATATTTCAAAGAACACAGAGAATCTCTCTTCTATGCCTGTCCTCCAATTGTAAATGCCCTGTAAAATCTCCATCCTTCTTCCACTTTAGACAAAAGACTATTTTGAGTGTTACTATGTAAAAAGTAGAAATGCCAGCCTGTGCGAGGTCTGTTAAAATTCACTCAGTAAAGAATTCTGACTTTCATTAAAATAACTACTAAAGGAGAGCCAAGAGGTGAGGTTGACCTTCACATTGTTCAAGAGCCACACCAATCACCTCGCCTTGGCACACAGTTGGATCTCTTGCCAGGATTTCAGCAGGTGTTTTCTGAATTGCATCCAGAATCACACTGGACAGAAACACAGCAGAGGTCGCCGAAGCCACATCAATAATGATAAGCAGATGATCACGGCGCCCTCCCGCTCGCCCTGTGAGCTGCAGAGATCACAGCACCGCTGAGTCTGTGGGAGGCAGCGCAGCCTCGAGCTTCTAGCCAACAGCCAATGTCATTTTAACATATTCAAGACAGACTAGCTGAACCAATGTTTCAGGCTAGAGTTCTAAAGACACAAAATGAGGTTAGGAGAGGAACAGGAAAATATACACAAATATTTTTGATTAGTAACTTTCATTTAGAAATTGGGGACATCTTCAGTACAAATGCTTAAAATGCTATAATCACAACTGCCATATTTGCAAGTCTACTTTTTAAAATTTTTTTAACCTAACAAAGTATAATCCAAGGAAAAAGCTAATTCTGAAGTATGTTCCTTCTTGTCATTGTAAGTAGCAAGTGCAATCACTGAAAATACAATTCCATCAAGGGTCGCAGATGAGAAATACGATTCTGGGTTTTCTTAGATTCCGGCTTTCAGGGTGACTTATTCAATATCCCTCAGTTGATATTCAGAATATCAATTTTGACCGATGAGCATCTTCACACATCCTGGTCTTTGCCTTTCTCCACGTTGCCAGTCCTTCCTTCCTTCCCTCTCTCCCTCCCTCCCTTCCTCCCTCGCTCCTCCCTTCCCTTCCCTTCCCTTCCTTCCTCTTTCTGTTCTTTCTTTTCTTTTTTCTTTCTTTCTCCTTTCCTTTCCTTTCCCTCTTTCTTTCTCTTTCTCTCTCTCTCCTCTCTCTCTCTCTCTCCCCCCCCTTCCTTTCTTTCTCTTTTCTTTTTCCCAAGACAAAGTGTTGCTCTGTCACGCAGGCTGGAGTGCAGTGGTATATGCTCAGAGCTCATCACAGCTTAAACTCCCAGGCTCAAGCAGTCCTCCTGCCTCCGCCTGCTGAATAGCTGGAACTACAGGTGTGCACCATCACATCTAGTTAATTTTTAAACTTTTTGTAGAGATGGGGTCTCACTATGTTGCTCAGGCTGGTTTCAAATTTCTGGCCCCAATTACCAACCTTTTGGATCCTGTATTCAAGAAACAACTACAGTTCTTGAAAGGAGAGAAAAGGCAGCAAGGCCTTACAGCAATGCTCAGTTCTTCTTTTCTTTTTTTTTTTTGAGATGGAGTCTTGCACTGTTGCTCAGGTTGGAGTGCAATGGCGTGATCTCAACTCACTGCAACCTCTGCCTCTCAGGTTCAAGTGATTCCCCTGCTCAGCCTCCTGAGCAGCTGGGCACCCACCACCATCCCTAGCTAATTTTTGTATTTTCAGTAGAGACAGGGTTTTTCCATGTTGGCCAAGCTGGTTTCGCACTCCTGACCTCAGGTGATCTGCCTGCCGCGGCCTCCCAAAATGCTAGGATTACAGGTGTGAGCCACCATGACTGGCCTGCAGAGCTCAGCCCTGTACTGATACCAGCCTCTTGGGAAATACTGAAAAAGTTACTTCTCTGTGCCTCAGTCTCCCTTCTTTGTAAAATGAGGGATTGGTTAAATCAGGGGTCATAGCTGAAATATTCACAGGCCCCAATAAGTACTCAATATGTAGGTAAAAAGGAGAATGCTTGCCCTGTCTACAGGGGATAGCTATACTCAGCAACAGCTGATAACTGTCATCTTTTGCTTCTGTTTCAAAAAAACAAAACAAAACAAAACAAAAAAACTGTCCCTGGATTGTTATGTGAAAATGTCTTAATTTTAAATATTTGCTAAAAATGTAAATAAAACAACTACAATTATAAAAACCATATGTAGGTGAAACAGAACATGTTGATGATGCTTTAGAGTTCTTGCCTTCTATGATTCAAAATTTCTCCTGAAACCTAAGACCTGTCAGTCTAAACATACAACACCTTGATTTTCATCATTTGTGTGTCTGATGTGGTGGCTTGCTTCTCCTTTCACAACATCGAGTGGACTGTGTACCTCTTTTTCCTGTAAGTAGCATACACTTTATTTATGTCAAATACAACTATGTACATGCCTAGAAAAGTTAATCATCTTGACCTGAAGTATGCTGCCAAGTAGCCAAATATCAGTGGGTGGATACCTTAATGTCAATAAAGACAGAAGGGAGAGATGGGAGAAGCCCACAAACTAGAAATAAAACTAAATCAGGGTATTAGATGGTTTTCATACTGCTAGAAAGAAATATCCAAGACTGGGTAATTTATAAAGGAAAGAAGTTTAATTGACAGTTCCACATGGCTGGGGAGACCTCAGGAAACTTACAATCATGGCGGAAGGCAAAGGAGAGGCAAGGACCTTCTTCACATGGCAACAGGATAGAGGAGTGAGTGAAGGGGGAAGAACCCCTTATAAAACCATCAGACAGGCACAGCGGCTCATGCCTGTAATCGCAGCATTTTGGGAGGCTGAGGTGGGCCAATCGCTTGAGGTTAGGAGTACGAGACCAGCTTGGCTAACTTGGTGAAACCCTATTTCTACTAAAAATACAAAAATGAGCCAGGTGTGGTGTTGGGCAGCTGTAATTCCAGCTACTCTGGAGGTTGAGGCAGGAGAATCACTAGAACACGGGAGGCGGAGGTTGCAGTGAGCTGAGATTGCACCACTGCACTCCTGCCTGGGTGACAGAGCGAGACTCCATCTCAAAACAAAACAAAGACAAAACCCATCAGTTCTTGTGAGAACTCACTCATTATTAGGGGAACAGCATGGGAGAACCACCCTATGATGCAATCACCTACCTCCCTCGACACATGGGGATTACAATTAAGAGATGAGATTCAGGTGGGGACACATAACCACACCACATGGTGTGGAAGAAAGAGGAAAAATGTTTCCTGTTCATCAAACAGTAGCTGAGGAGCAGATCGCAGGAAAATGACCCTCAGGAGCATGAATCCAGCTGTGAGGAAGGAGGGGCTTTGAGGGAGCAGAATGCTCCAGGTGGCAGGATGGTTGCCTGCAAGAGAAATTTTGGCCTGAACTCTCAAGATGGGGACTGATGCCTGGAGAATTTTCTAGGAAGGGGTTGGTTAACTCAAGGGACAGGGAGGGAAGTATGAGACAGGTTTACTGGTCTTAGGAGTAAATCTATGGAAAATAATTCAACTTCTCTCTCATCCTGAGCATAAATAGACTGCTGTCTGCAGAAGATATCCATAAGGTGCTGACTTGATGTAGTTTGCATCCTACACAATCCCATCAGCTGACTAGTGTTTCATGTTTTTCCTTAAAGATACATTTTTCTCCTTACTCCACTTGTACCACACTGGTCTCGGACAACTGTCATCTCATGTGTAGGTCCTGTAACAACAGCTTTCTTACTGGCCTCTAGAATCTTCAGAATCCAATCTACCTTGCCAGACTCATTTTCCCTAAATGCCGCCTTTATCAAGCCACTCTACTGTTCTGACTCCTTCCATGGCTCTCATGTCCTACCCAGTCTAAGATCCTCTGCTTGGCCTTCAAGACTCTCCACAATCTGCTCCATGCTCCATTCTCTATCTTTCCCCAGTCCCTCACACCCATTTCCTGTTCAATCACCCAGTAGTATCCTATCAGCAGAGGCATTTCTGCCTCCCAGCATTTACTCGACACCATCCCCTTCACCTGGGTGCCTATCCCTCTCCTTTTCAAATTCTATCCATCAATTTCCATCATGAAACCTTCTTTAACTCTTCTGGGCCTCACAGACTTCCCTGACTTCAGACTTGCTATTCCACTTAATTTCTGAACCATGCCCTCTGCCACTCAATTATATATTATTCTGTTCTCTAATTGTTTCATGGATGTTTGTCTTGTCTCACAATCATATTTTGATCTTCCTGAGTCAAGATCATGTCTTCTTCCTCTGTATTCTCCATAGAAACAGTGGATTTAGTCATAGAGGCTGGGTTCAATGAGCACTTGCCTGATGCTTCAATGAGGCAGGTATTCAGGTAAGCTCACTGGGAGAAAGAGGATGGTGGCAAAGAAAGATGGCTGGGGTCTCTTGGGAGGAGATGATCAGACAGGACTATGTAGAGAGCTACAATTGCCCACTTTCCCCAAATAATCATGCATGGCCATCATGCCCTCTGTTGCCTGCACTTTCATATATGGTTCATGCTTGTTGAAGTTGTGCTAGTTTGAATTGTTGCACTGGGTTGTATGCAACGGCAGACCTGATCCACCAACTGTCCTGGACCAGCACATAGCCTTGGAGACTTAAAGCTGCACTTGGTGGCAAGCTTCTGAATTTGAGCTCCCGGGGGTCACTATTATCCTCTTTGAGAGAAGCATGGTCCAGTTATGTCCAACATGGAAGTGAACTTCTAAGTGACTCCAGTATTCTGCAAGAGTGAAGACATTCAAGAACTCAGATGCACTAAGAGCAAAAAATGATGAGAGAACTCTGGATGGAAGAACCACTTCGATCATTCTGGTGGAGAGGGCTGAGAGACAATGTCCAACATTCTGTAGGAAATCACTTTAGATTTCTCACTCCCAGCCCACTCCAGAGAGTGCCAAGCCTGTTATTAAATCTCTATGTCTCACAATCTACACAGTTCAGATAACAACCTGCTGACCACAGGAGAGGTTGGTTGCATTAATTATGATAGAAAGAAACTGTGGAAATATACCAGGCCCTCCAAAATCCATTTCTGTTGGTTCACACAGGCTGAGTAGCCATTGGCTCATAGTAAATTGCAGTCCCTCCTGCCCTGCGCTGTGCCTGTACTGGGTGTCTGTGCTGGCAGGTGTTCTGTCCATGACACAGCCTGGAAGGAGCCTAAGACAGGCGAATGAGCTGCCACCAGCTCCCTGAGGCAGTTTCTGGGGCTGCTGACTTAGCTCTCTCACGGGAAGCCACCACCCACCTGCCAGGGGAACTGGTGACAACATGTAGTGGCAGTGGTGGAGCCAGAGGTGAAAGAGAGGTTCAAAATGAGGGGAGAATTTTCAAAATGGCAGTTTGGACAACCATGATTTAACAAAACAACAGGCTATCTTGAATTTGCATGGTAGCTGTTTATAAATCCAATAGTTCTGTTATGTGACTATCTTATCTGGAAAACTCCTTGAGCAGTTCTGGGTGGACAGGACCAATGCCTACATCTCAGTCCTTTGTGTATTTCCTGAGCATCAGCCTCTACCCAGTCCCCACAGGTTTAGGACTCTGGAGCCAGTCAGAGCCTGCTGCTACATCAGCTCCCAGCTCCTTGGAGCATAGATGCTCCTCTCTGCCTGGAGGATATGCAGAAAAAAACTTTTTAAATTTTTCTATAGGTCATCAAAACAAACTCTTAATAAAAATAAAGACATTAAAAAAACCCAAGTATTATAAGAGCATAGAAATGATTGAGTTTCCAGAATACAATGTATTAATATGTTTGCTAAGTAAATGAGTGAAAGAATTGGATAAACAAAAGTAAAGGTATTAAATGTTTGAATACTGACCTAAAAATTGTGCTTTTTAATTATGTTTAGGAATAATAATTTTTTTTTACCCTCCCTTCTCCAAAGACATCACACAGAATGGCTTACCAGCTCAGATACAGCATTATAATTTAAGACATCAGAGATACTGAACATTCTTTAATGAATACAAGTGACTACTCTAGAAACCAAGGTTTCAGTATGCTCACAGAATAAACTTAGTGTAATAAAAGATGGTAGTATAGGTTATACTGCCAGGGAAAAAAGAGATGAATCACATCGTTGCCACCAAAAGATAATTTGTTATACCAACCAACCTAAAAATCACCTGTTTGTAACAGAATTTTCTATTTCCAATGAAGCTGAAACTTACATTAGAAAGGAGAAAACAAAATGAAATTTTATGCTATGAGACAGTGAAATATAACTAAAAACAAAAAAAACCAAAACAACAACAACAACAACAACAACAAAAAACCACTGGAATGAGGAGTGGGGTCTATGATCTTGTAGCCAGACTATGGGTTGTTTGGATAGAGGGACTTCAGTTTACTCAACTATAAAATGACATGATCAGCTAGAACCACCGAAGTCAGGGAATCTCTGCATTCTTTGATGCATTCAAGACTGTCCCAAGTCATCTACAGTAAACTCAGCAGTTCTTGGTCACATAAAGAGAAAATGGCAGGTACGAATATGTTCAGTTCAGAAATCACAAAGGTTAATCTTAGACATTAGAGTCCTCTTTTATTATGCCCCTCTGATCAGGTGTATATATACACACCTTAAGAGAAAATCTTAAAAGAGGTACAGTTAAAGAAAACCAAAAGCAAAAATCCAACACAGAGTTCCAAGAAATGCTTCATTTATATTAAAAATCTAGCTTAGAATTCCTTTCCCCCAGCGAACTATATTGCTGCCACAAAGTCATAAAGCCTTATATGCCACAGCTGTTAGTATTCTTCATCAATAGAATTAGAAAAAGTTCCTCCCAAACAATTCATTCAAAGCCTTTTATCAGTAACAAAATTTGGTATGTAGAAGGCATGTTTCACTTAAAGTAATGAGCAAGAATACAATCCTTTGATTATAAATTCCCCTTTCATCTTATTTTCCAAAAAGCCACAAGGAAAATGTCCAGCATGATGTCCTTGATATTTAAACACTTTATTCAACTTACCATTAGTTTACTCCAAAACTCAGCTTCCCTTGTAAAATGCTCCATAGTGAAGGGATAAAGTTCTTGTTCTGCCTTGTCAAATGTGTCACTTGTGCTGCTCAAGTGACTGAGCACAGGGAAGCAAACATTTCAGATGAGCCACTTTCATAATATTGACTGTTGCGTTCTCTCATAGCTGGGAGTCTTGGGAGAAATGGAATTTACATATGTGGAGGTGAGATGGGTGTGGGCATTTCTCACAGTTATGATTCAAAATCGAGATATGTCTCATTCGAGAAGGTAATAATATAAGTCAAAGAAGAAAAGTATCCCTTAGCATTACTGCCATTCATGACAAGGCAACTGACACTGCCATGTGCACAGGCGCCACACCTCAGTCATCATGCCAACAACAATCCTTCAGTGGGTGGTGAAGTTTCCTTCTGGCATTTTTTTTTTTTTTTTTGACTCTAGTAATTATAAATCTCTCAGCTCACTTTAAGGTGTGTTCGGTACACAAGAATGGACACCTGGAATGCAAGTAGAAGTGCAAGCTCAGGAAGAAAACTTTTGGCAATCCTGTGGGCAAAATTAACCAAAGTTGGCTACCAAATCATTCATCCTCCGTGCTACTTTGTTAGAACAGGTCAGTTAGGATTTTAAACAGCCATATAAAAATATAAGTGCTTACAATATTCTCACTTTTTCTGAAAAGAGTCAGAAGATAGAACTTCCTCAAAATATCCTTGAGAACTGGATCTATGGTTATAATCTTAGGCACAACTCATCTTCATCCGTGCTGATTAACGATACTCAAAAGAAACATTCTTATAAACAGAAAAGTCTCACGCTCCTACCCACCATTCCTGAAAGTGGAACAAAAAAGCAAAGGTAGAACCCAGATGAAGCCTGATGGGAGAGACCTGGAAGAATTCTGGTCCTTTCTTTCTGTGGACTTTACATGTTCAATGAACATTTCTGGGACATTTGGATACAATGAAGTGAAAGGTTATGATGAAAACCAAAACTCAAATGCACAAACTGCTTTTACCCTTCAAGAACCCTTCTCCTGAGTGTTCTAACCACATTTCCCTTCCTTTGCCAGTTCCTAATTCCACAGGACTTACTGTGCAGTGGCCCTTTACAGCACAACATAACTGTGGTCAAACTCTGAGCTTTACCTCCAAAGCCTGGAGTGGAAAATCAGAAGCCAACATCATGTTGTTCCAGTGTGGAATTCACCACTTGGACAGTTTTTCTCCTGCAGGGAGAGTCCATCCTCCCTCCCACATCTACACATGAGTAGGGCTTTCTAAAATGCTTAGTTTTATAAAATTTTACCCAGGAAAACAGTTATGTCTGGTACATTTTCTCTATTTCCTGGCTATGTCAAATTAGTATGAGCTTTGCCAGATTAACTGCTTAAATGCACGAAAACAATCATTTACAAACCAAGAGACCCAGGAGAATGGACAGCTGGTCAAAAAATAGTAACTTTTCAAAAGGAAAAATACGATTTTGCTGGGGAGATATCTAAAAGTCTTTGTTGACTTTCCTTCCCCAGGAGCCTGGGGAGGGCCACCCTTAGCTTAACCGCTTCATTAACCACTGGGCCTTCAGAACCTGTTGTACGAGTCCTGCCTCATAACCGAGTCCACCTCTGTGCTGGTGTCTGTGACTTGGTGAGTCACTTTTGCATACTCTGCAACTCTTCCAAATATGTGAAACAACTATTTAGGCCTGGCAGGGAGTTTTCTTCTTTCCTATTGGTGAAATCTCATGTTCTCTGTGGCTTAACATTCATTTCACTGAGTACAGGTACATGTACTTTTACAAAGGATACACTTTTGAAAAGCTACAGTAAACCCATGATTCTAAATTGAGTCATATTTTTTGAAAACTCTAGGATATCTTGATACTTAAAGGAATCCCTGGCATATCCACTTGCAAGGTTTTACAACTTTTGCAAAACCACTTGCCAAATGAATGTTTTACAAGTGTGGGATTTCAAAGACCGTGTTTTACTAAATTGAAGGACACAAGCTCAGCCCATTTGGCCTATGACAAACTCAATTAAGATTAATGGAGCACAGAAGTGGCTCTACAGGTAAATACTGATTCTTTTCCAGAGAGAGTTATTGAAGTTTTTTTAGGCCAGGCACTGTGGCTCATGCTTGTAATCCCAGCACTTTGGGAGGCTGAGGCGGGTGGATCACTTGAGGTCAGGAGTTCGAAACAAGCCTGGCCAACATGGTGAAACCTCATCTCTACAAAAATACAAAAAAAAAAAAAAAAAAAAAGAGCCAGGCACGGTGGTGCATGCCTGTAATCCCAGCTACTCGGGAGGCTGAGACAGGAGAATTGCTTGAACCCAGGAGACAGAGGTTGCCGTGAGCTGAGATTGTGCCATTGCACTCCAGCCTGGGCAACAGAGTGAGATTTCATCTCAAAAAAAAAAAAAAAAAGTATTTTTGAGTATTAGTGACTTTTACTTGTGTGCAGACAATTTACAGGAAAAAGAGGATGCAAATCATTTTACATTTTCTAACAAATTAAAATGATTTTAAGAGCAATCTGTAAAGGGTGAGTCAGTGGTGCCTTGAAAATAAACCTTTAACCTTCCTGCCCCTTTTTTACAAAACCAAGGCATTGAAAACCCAAAGTTTGGCTGGGTGTGGTGGCTCATGCCTGTAATCCCAGCACTTTGGGAGGCTGAGGCGGGTGGATCACAAGGTCAGGAGATTGAGACCATCCTGGCCAACATGGTGAAACCCCGTCTCTACTAAAATACAAAAAAAATTAGCTGGGCATTGTGGCCCGGGTCTGTAGTCCCAGCTACTTTGGAGGCTGAGGCAGGGGAATTGCTTGAACCAGGAGGCAGAGGTTGCAGTGAGCCGAGATTGCGCCACTGCACTCCAGCCTGGCAAGAGAGCGAGACTACATCTCAAAAAAAATAAACACAAAGTTACTTTTCTTTGCAAAACGTTGATTCAATTTCTTGAAGAGTAGGCTAGATGCTCCTGAGAAATGCAAAGTGCTATGGTTATCGCTACCATACATATTAGCAACAGGGTTCAGAGGTTTTAATTTAGAATTTTTCCCCCTTTTTCTCCTTCTGTGTATTTTTCTCCTTTTCCTATGTCTCTCCATGCCTCCGTGCCTTAGTATGGTAGAAAACAGACCTAGCGTGCAAGGCTTCCTGGTTTGTGTTTTCTAAAAGCCTGATTTCCAAAGGGGAGATGGAATTTGAGGAAAGAATATCTCTGTGAAACAAGTCATGGTGGGGTGTGGTGGTGCTTTCATGTAGGAAAATGCTTCCCCTGGTCTAGGAGGAGGGCAAGGTCCAAAGGATGAGAAGCATGGCTCCCCGGCTTTCCTCTGGGAGGCAGAAGACCCTAGGAAGGAAGACTTGAGGGACGTCGCAGGAAGACAAGGGATGGGACTGGGATTCACAGCCTCCACAAAGATTCTCCTACTTGCAGAGGGCATGGAGGAAGCAGAGAGCTGCTGGGCATCAAAGGGGCCACTGTGGTCTGGGACAGTGGGGTGTGCTGGTGAGACCATAGTCAAGGCCATTTGCCTTACTGGGTATTGTATAAGCTTCCTTAAATCTGGTGCAGCTCTGGGAAGGAAAGAAGAGCTCAACAATGACAAAAATGAAGAACGGCTAGGGGCTCACAGTGGCTTTAAAACAAATATAAATGTTTGAGGACAAAGATTTATACCGAGTACTCATTCTGGTGCCAAACAGGGGGGTGAGGCCAATTTTTTGCTCAGCTTTTGAGGAGTAAGCAGGCGAGTCATGTCCCTAGCATTGTAACTAGAGAACCAGACTGTCCTACCAGAGAGCGCTGTGTGTAACTTTACCCCCAGATTCAAGGTCATCCGGAAGTCTTTGTGGAGCACCTTGACTCTATCACAGGGATCCAAGGTGTGGAGTTTACTGCTGTTGTTTCCTGACCCTGAAGAGTTAAGAGGCAGAGGATGAAACAACAGATTGTGAAATGTCTGAATTAGAAGAGTATCATGTTCATTTTGATTTTGGCTTTTGAACTATAAATGACAGAGAGCACATCCTTACCAAATAAAATTCTATGGCAGACAAAAAAGATCCATTTAGTCCATATGTGGTGGCTCATGCCTGTAATCCCAGCACTTGGGGAGGCCGAGACGGGTGAATCACCTGAGGTCAGGAGTTCGAGACCAGCCTGGCCAACATGGCGAAACCTCATTTCTACAAAAAATACAAAAATTAGCCAGTCATGGTGGTGGACACCTGGGGGGCTGAGGCAGGAGAGTCACTAGAACCAGGGAGGTGGAGGTTGCAGTGAGCCAAGATCATGCCACTGCACTCCAGCCTGGGTGACAGAGTGAGACTCCATTTCAAAAAATAAATAAATAAATAAATAATAAATAAATAAAGAGATCCATTTAGGATCTCAATGACCAAGTACCCCACAGGACCATAAGCATGGAACTGTCACCCCAGAAGTCAACCTGGCCTTGTTCTTCCAGTGTTAAGCACAGTGGTTTCTGAAAATGTATTGCACATATTGCCTATGTCCATTGCCAGGTAGTTTCCAGGACCACTGACAGACGCAAATAGAAAATAAAACTAAACAGAAGCCCCACCATGAGGGTTTGAGGTCTATCAAACAGAAAATGGATCTTCTTCAGCCTTCTGTCAATGATCCATAGAAGTGTAACAGATGAAACTTACAAAACCTTACATGAGTACCAAAAGCTAGAAGAAAATCTTAACTCCCTCCTGTAGGAAGCCACGCAAGCACAGACAAGGGGAGCCAGCCTTCTCCCTTCATGGAAGGAAGGTATTAATACACAGAGCACAAGAGCAAAAGAGGAGGGGAATGGATGGCCTATGTGTGGGTGCAAGATAAAGTATATGCCAAGGCTCTGTCTTCATTTTCATAGACTGTTTCCATAAAAAGTGCAAGAATCTGGCAATCGTCAAGTTGCTGTGGTCAGCTACATGTTGTCCTGCATTAGGTTGCTGTTGGTGGACACTACGGGATCCCTGTATGCATGCAAAGGTGGTCTATTTTCTTGCCTCTGTCAGTAGAAGGTGGTGAGTAAGGCCAGGAAACATCCAGAGGAGGACAGACTCTCTTACCACTGAGCACAGGCAGGGGCCTGGGGAAAGGTGTAGATATACTCTCTGCCTATTCTCCAGGTATTGGACATTGGTTATGCAGAGTCCCTGAAGGAAAAGGAGAAAGATCTGCTCAGAAGAATATTCATATGCTATACACATTTCTTGCTTTCTCTGTAGCCTAAAGATTGATTCAGACCTAGCAAGCCTGGTAGTAGTGTGTGACTCTTTTCTGGACATGAATCAGGTCTAATTTAGAGTGCATTTAAGATGCCCCTCCAGGCTGTAATCTAATCTCAAGATCAGAATGAACTACCAGCCTGGGAATATCAACAGTATCTGAAGAGTCCTTGCTATTTTTAAGGAGAGGGGAAAGGAGGAAAATATTTTGAACTAAAATTTATTGAGTACATGCCATATTCCTAGCACTTTTTAGGTGTCAGCATTTCATTGTCCTCATAACCCTGTGAAATAGATATTATCTTTCTTTTACTGAAGAGGAAACTGAGGTTCAGAGTTACCTGGATTTCTCACAGTCAGTCAGCTGGCAGTAGCTGTAATAGTGAACTTATTGGAGGTGGTTGAGCTGCTGGTAGTAAGGGAGACCATAACTTCTCTATGTGCTGGGAGCTTTACATACTTATTTCATTTAATTGTTCAATAAATTATTTCATTTAATTAGTTCAATAAATTTAATATCTAAATGTGGTCATTTAGATATTAAACCAGGATTCACACCCAGGCTGATTTGCTTCAAAGTTCATGCTCTTTCCATTATCTCATGATGCTACTTTCCCTCTAAGTTGTAAATAACGATATTGTTCTTTTAAAGAAAAGGTAAAAGTCTAAACAGAGGATGTCTAAGAAGGCCTTGGATAAAAAGTTAGTAAAAGTTGCTGTGTGCTAGAGTCACTGAAAAGATGCAGGAAAGACCTACCTCTAGGTTAAGAAAGTCTAATTGATTTATTTCATATAAGCACAGAAATTGTGCCAAGGTTAAATTAAATAGTGATTGACAATGGTTGAAGACCACAGGAGAACAGATATCCAATACTATCTGGCTGATATTGCTTTACTTATTCATAGTTCTTTATATTTTACTCTGAATTATATTTCACAGCTTAAAATATAAATATTAGAGATAGGTTTATTGAAAATTGGAAAGAGGAGAGGTGCCCAAGATGGCCGAATAGGAACAGCTCCAGCCTCCAGCTCCCAGCCTGAGTGACACAGAAGATGGGTGATTTCTGCATTTTCAACTGAGGTACCGGGTTCATCTCACTGGGGAGTGCCAGACAATTGGTGCTGGTCAGCTGGTGCAGCCCGACCAGCAAGAGCTAAAGGAGGGTGAGGCATCACCTCACGTGGGAAGCGCAAGGGGGAAGGGAATCCCTTCTCCTAGCCAAGGGAAACTGAGACACACAACATCTGGAAAATAGGGTAACTCCCACCCTAATACTGCACTTTACCGAGGGTCTTAGCAAACGACACACCAGGAGATTATATCCCACACCTGGCCCAGAGGGTCCTGCACCTACGGAGCCTCCCTCATTGCTAGCACAGCAGTCTGAGATCTAACTGCAAGGTGGCAGCGAGGCTGGGGGAGGGGCGGCTGCCATTGCTGAGGCTTAAGTGGGTAAACAAAGCCACTGGGAAGCTCGAATTGGGTGGAGCCTACCGCAGCTCAAGGAGGCCGGCCTGCCTCTGTAGACTCCTCCCCTGGGGACAGGGCATAGCTAAACGAAAAGCAGAAGAAACCTCGGCAGAGGTAAATGCCCCTGTCTGATAGCTTTGAAGAGAGCAGTGGATCTCCCAGCATGGAGATTGAGATCTGAGAATGGACAGACTGTCTGCTCAAGTGGGTCCCTGACCCCTGAGTAGCCTAACTGGGAGACATCCCCCACTAGGTGCAGACTGACACCTCACACCTCCCATGGCAGGGTACACCCCTGAGACGAAGCTTCCAGAGCAAGAATTAGACAGCAACACTCACTGTTCAGCAATATTCTATCTTCTGCAGCCTCCGCTGCTGATACCCCAGCAAACAGGGTCTGGAGTGGACTTCAAGCAAACTCCAACAGACCTACAGCTGAGGGTCCTGACTGTTAGAAGGAAAGCTAACACACAGAAAGGACACCCACACCAAAACCCCATCAGTACGTCACCATCATCAAAGACCAAAGGCAGATAAAACCACAAAGATGGGGAAAAAGCAGGACAGAAAAGCTGGAAATTCAAAAAATCAGAGCACATCTCCCCCTCCAAAGGAACACAGCTCCTCGCCAGCTACAGATCAAAGTTGGACAGAGAATGACTTTGATGAGTTGAGAGAAGGCTTCAGTCGATCAAACTTCTCAGAGCTAAAGGAGGAACTACGTAACCAGCACAAAGAAAGTAAAAACATTGAAAAAAGAATGGATGAATGGATAACTAGAATAATCAATGCAGAGAAGACCTTAAAAGAACTGATAGAGATGAAAACCATAACACAAGAAATACATGACAAATGCACAAGCTTCAGTAACCGACTCGATCAACTGGAAGAAAGAGTATCAGCGATTGAAGATCAAATGAATGAAATGAAGCGAGAAGAGAAGTGTGGAGAAAAAACACTAAAAAGAAATGAACAAAGCCTCCAAGAAGTATGGGATTATGTGAAAAGACCAAATCTACATCTGATTGGTGTGCCTGAAAGTGACGGGGAAAATGGAACCAAGTTGGAAAACACTCTGCAGGATATCATCCAGGAGAACTTCCCCAACCTAGTAAGGCAGGCCAACATCCAAATTCAGGAAATACAGAGAATACCACAAAGATACTCCTCGAGAAGAGCAATTCCAAGACACATAATTGTCAGATTCTCCAAAGTTGAAATGAAGGAAAAAATCTTAAGGGCAGCCAGAGTGAAATGTCGGGTTACAAACAAAGGGAAGCCCATCAGACTAACAGCAGATCTCTTCGCAGAAACTCTCCAAGTCAGAAGAGAGTGGGGGCCAATATTCAACATTATTAAAGAAAAGAATTTTCAACCCAGAATTTCATATCCAGCCAAATTAAGTTTCATAAGTGAAGGAGAAATAAAATCCTTTACAGACAAGCAAATGCTTAGAGATTTTGTCACCACCAGGCCTGCCCTACAAGAGATCCTGAAGGCAGCACTAAACATGGAAAGGAAAAACAGGCACCAGCCATTGCAAAAACATGTCAAAATGTAAAGTCCATTGATGCTAGGAAGAAATTGCATCAACTAGCGAGCAAAATAACCAGCTAATATGTTCACACATAACAATATTAACCTTAAATGTAAATGGACTAAATTGGTCCAATTAAAAGACATAGACTGGCAAATTGGATAAAGAGTCAAGATCCATCAGTTTGCTGTATTCAGAAGGCCCATCTCACATGCAGAGACACACATAGGCTCACAATAAAGGGATGGAGGAAGATCTACCAAGCAAATGGAAAACAAGAAAAAAAGCAGGGATTGCAATCCTAGTCTCTGATAAAACAGACTTTAAACCATCAAAGATCAAAAGAGACAAAGAAGGCCATTACATAATGGTAAAGGGATCAATTCAACAGGAAGAGCTAACTATCCTAAATATATATGCACCCAATACAGGAGCACCCAGATTCATAAAGCAAGTCCTTAGAGATTTACAAAGAGACTTAGACTCCCATACAATAATAATGGGAGACTTTAACACCCCACTGTCAACATTAGACAGACCAATGAGACATAAAGTTAACAAAGATATACAGGAATTTGAACTCAACTCTGCACCAAGCAGACCTAAGAGACATCTACAGAACTCTCCACCCCAAATCACAGAATATACATTCTTCTCAGCACCACATCACACTTATTCCAAAATTGACCACATAGTTGGAAGTAAAGCACTCCTCAGCAAATGGACAAGAACAGAAATTATAACAAACAGTCTCTCAGACCACAGTGCAATCAAACTAGAACTCAGGACTAAGAAACTCAATCAAAACTGCTCAACTACATGGAAACTGAACAACCTGCTCCTGAATGACTACTAGGTACATAACGAAATGAAGGCAGAAATAAAGACACTCTTTGAAACCAATGAGAACAAAGATACAACATACCAGAATCTCTGGGACACATTTAAAGCAGTGTGTAGAGGGAAATTTATAGCACTAAATGCCCACAAGAGAAAGCTGGAAAGATCTAAAATTGACACCCTAGCATCACAATTAAAAGAACTAGAGAAGCAAGAGCAAACACATTCAAAAGCTAGCAGAAGGCAAGAAATAACTAAGATCAGAGCAGAACTGAAGGAGATAGAGACACAAAAAACCCTCCAAAAAAAAAATCAATGAATCCAGGAGCTGGTTTTTTTAAAAGATCAACAAAATTGATAGACTGCTAGAAAGACTAGTGAAGAAGAAAAGAGAGAAGAATGAAATAGATGCAATAAAAAATGAAAAAGGGGATATCACCACCGACCCCACAGAAATACAAACTACCATCAGAGAATACTATAAACACCTCTATGCAAATAAACTAGAAAACCTAGAAGAAATGGATAATTTCCTGGACACTTACACTCTTCCAAGACTAAACTAGGAAGAAGTTGAATCCCTGAATAGACCAATAGCAGGCTCTGAAATTGAGGCAATAATTAATAGCCTACCAACCAAAAAAAGTCCAGGACCAGACGGATTCACAGCCAAATTCTACCAGAGGTACAAGGAGGAGTTGGTACCATTCCTTCTGAAACTATTCCAATCAATAGAAAAAGAGGGAATCCTCTCTAACTATTTTACAAGGCCAACATCATCCTGATACCAAAGCCAGACAGAGATACAACAAAGAAAGAGAATTTTAGACCAATATCCCTGATGGAACATTGATGCAAAAATCCTGAATAAAATACTAGCAAACTGAATCCAGCAACACATCAAAAAGCTTATCCACCATGATCAAGTGGGCTTCATCCCTGGGATGCAAGGTTGGTTCAACATATGCAACACAAATGAATAAACATAATGCAGAATATAAACAGAACCAAAGACAAAAACCACATGATTATCTCAATAGATGCAGGAAAAGCCTTTGACAAAATTCAACAGCCCTTCATGCTAAAAACTCTCAATAAATTCAGTATTGATGGAACGTATCTCAAAATAATAAGAGCTATTTATGACAAACCTACAGCCAATATCATGCTGAATGGGCGAAAACTGGAAGCATTCCCTTTGAAAACTGGCACAAGACAGGGATGCCCTCTCTCACCACTCCTATTCAACATAGTGTTGGAAGTTCTGGCTAGGGCAATCAGGCAAGAGAAAGAAATCAAGGGTATTCAGTTAGGAAAAGAAGAAGTCAAATTGTCCCTGTTTGCAGATGACATGATTGTATATTTAGAAAACGCCATTATCTCAGCCCAAAATCTCCTTAAACTGATAAGCAAATTCAGCAAAGTCTCAGGATACAAAATTGATGTGCAAAAATCACATTCTTATATACCAGTAACAGACAAACAGAGAGCCAAATCATGAATGAACTCCCATTCACAATAGCTTCAAAGAGAACAAAATACCCAGGAATCCAACTTACAAGGGATGTAAAGAACCTCTTCAAGGAGAACTACAAACCACTGCTCAGTGAAATAAAAGAGGACACAAACAAATGGAAGAACATACCATGTTCATGGATAGGAAGAATCAATATTGTGAAAATGGCCATACTGCCCAAGGTAATTTATAGATTCAATGCCATCCCCATTAAGCTACCAATGACTTTCTTCACAGAATTGGAAAAAACTGCTTTAAAGTTCATATGAAACCAAAAAGACCCTGCATTTCCAAGACAATCCTAAGCTAAAAGAACAAAGCTGGAGGCATCACGCTATCTGACTTCAAACTATACTACAAGGCTACAGTAACCAAAACAACATGGTACTGGTACCAAAACAGAGATATAGACCAATGGAACAGAACAGAGCCCTCAGAAATAATACCACACATCTACAGCCATCTGATCTTTGACAAACCTGAGAAAAACAAGAAATGGGGAAAGGGTTCCCTATTTAATAAATGGTGCTGGGAAAATTGGCTAGCCATAAGTAGAAAGCTGAAACTGGATCCTTTCCTTACTCCTTATACAAAAATTAATTCAAGATGGATTAGAGACTTAAATTGTAGACCTAAAACCATAAAAACCCTAGAAGAAAACCTAGCTAATATGATTCAGGACATAGGCATGGGCAAGGACTTCATGTCTAAAACCTCAAAAGCAATGGCAACAAAAGCCAAAATTGACAAATGGGATCTAATTAAACTAAAGAGCTTCTGCACAGCAAAAGAAACTACCATCAGAGTGAACAGGCAACCTACAGAATGGGAGAAAATTTTTGCAATCTACTCATCTGACAAAGGGCTAATATCCAGAACCTACAAAGAACTCAAACAAATTTACAAGAAAAAAACAAACAACCCCATCAAAAAGTGGGCAAAGGATATGAACAGACACTTATCAAAAGAAGACATTCATACAGCCAACAGACACATGAAAAAATGGTCATCATCACTGGCCATCAGAGAAATGCAAATCAAAACCACAATGAGATACCATCAGGAAACAACAGGTGTTGTTCTGTGAGAAGTTTCTCACAGAAACAACAGGTGCTGGAGAGGATGTGGAGAAATAGGAACACTTTTAAACTGTTGGTGGGACTGTAAACTAGTTCAACCATTGTGGAAAACAGTGTGGTGATTCCTCAAGGATCTAGAACTAGAAATACCATTTGATCCAGCCATCTCATTACTGGGGATATACCCAAAGGATTATAAATCATGCTGCTATAAAGACACATGCACATGTATGTTTATTGCAGCACTATTCACAATAGCAAAGACTTGGAATCAACCCAAATGTCCATCAGTGACAGACTGGATTAAGAAAATGTGACACATATACCCCATGGAATACTATGCAGCCATAAAAAAGGATGAGTTCATGTCCTTTGTAGGTGGATGCAGGTGGAAACCATCATTCTCAGCAAACTATTGCAACAGAAAACCAAATACTGTATGTTCTCACTCATAGGTGGGAATTGAACAATGAGATCACTTGGACACAGGAAGGGGAGCATCACACACTCGGTCCTATTGTGGGGAGGAGGTAGTGGGGAGGGATAGCATTAGGAGATATACCTAATGTAAATGATGAGTTAATGGGTGCAGCACACCAACATGGCACATGTATACATATGTAACAAACCTGCATGTTGTGCACATGTACCCTAGAACTTAAAGTATAATAAAAAAAAATTGGAAAGGGATAATTGAGTAGAAAATGTCTCAGTTATTCATGCCTCTCCAAGAATCACAGTGTCAGGATCTTGGAGCCTAACTACAGACATAGTGCTGGGTACAGAATAAGTCTCTGGAACATCACAACCCAGCTCTTGATGCCAAGGGTGCTCTCTGTCAGAAACAGAAGCCCTGAGCTGGCCTCCTGGGCCCCTCCTGCCAGGTGTGAATATGTCAGGGCACAGTTGTTTGGCAATATCTCTTTGCTGTTTTATTCTCTCTGCTCATTCCTTTCCTTGAAGAAAGATAAATTAATCATTAAAACAAGTCACCTATTATTTAAAAAGCTTCTTTGTTTCTGATGATCTTAAAATATATTTTTGGAATCAAATCTACCCACACAGAAAGTCAAGCAAAATGTAGTCTAAAATGTGCTGTAGGGACAGGGTCTAAATTTCTTGGCAATAGCTGATAAGTTGACTGAAACCAAATTTGTGACCCACTGTTAGCAATAATAGAGAATCCTAAAGGGTACAGTTTGGTCCCATTTTGTACTGAGGCAATCTTCTTGCTTTTGCATTATATTCTAGCAAGAATATAATGTTTCTGATGGACAAAGATGGGGGTGCCAGGATATGGAATCCTTAATTCTTATTGTAGCTCTTTGCAACGTATATATCATCTTTCATGGAAACTTCTCACAGGATATTTAAGGCAGAAGAACATTCCATCAGTTTCGTCCCAATTCCTGGTGTATATTCTTAGGCTATTACATGAAGTTTCAATGTTTTTGAGCCACAGTGACATCATTTATCCCTCTAGTTAGGTCTACAATAAAATCAGGATTCTGAGTTCCTTTTTTTTTTTTTTTTTTTTGCTCTGTTGCCCAGGCTGGAGTGCAGCTGCAGGAACTCAGCTCACTGCAACCTCTGCCTCCTAGGTTCAAGCGATTCTCCTGCCTCAGTCTCCTGAGTAGCTGGGATTACAGGCATATGCCACCACATCTGGCTAATTTTTGTGTTTTTAGTAGAGACGGATTTCTCCGTGTTGTCAGGCTGATCTCAAACTCCTGGCCTCAAGTGATCCATCTGCCTCAGCCTCCCAAAGTGTTGAGCTTACAGGCATGAGCCACTGTGCCCAGTCAGGTTTCTACATTCTGACAAATGCATTCTTTCCTTTGAGCTCTACTCTGATTCCTGTTTGGCCTTCTACAGACTCGTTTGTGCTGAAGGACAATGTGCACAGAAGAACTTATTGCAGAAGCAATTAGAACAGTGAATGGAGTTCAGCCTTCAAAAACAGAATCCCCTAACCTGGTTATCTGGCATCACCAAAGGGCATTCTCTAAGAGGAATACGCTGCTTTTCTTATAAGGCAATGTTCATTGTTGGGAAATTCTAGTTAGTATAAATTTCTTAAATATGTTGATAAAAAACCTAAACCAACTGCCAGTAATATTCGAGGGGAAAAATGGCTTTTTGGCAATTGAAATAAAAGTCTAGCAAGCCAGTCAGAGGACCAGCAGTCTTCAACCTTGTTAAGCCCAGTTTAGTAAACTCAGTTGTTGTCCATGGAGGCATGAGTTTGTGGGTATTACAATAATGAGCTATCTTAAAAAAAAGATCCACATCTCTTTCCATAAAAGGTGCAAGAGGACCATTTAAAAAGGTGTGCTGAGTTCAGTGCTATTTGGACCAAGAGAAGAATGGGAATGGCTTACTGGAACTAGGCATGTAAAGTCCTTGTAAGACCAGGAGGGAGTTCCATGATTCTGGGGTTAATGCTGCCTTTAGTTGCTGTCTCTGCTTCTCGTGTCAGGCTGGGAGTTAATTTGGAAATGTGACAGCAGCCCCTGCAGCCACCGACAGGGAGATGCCCGGCATTCCTTAGCTTGGTATATCAACAGTGGAATATCAGGTCTGGCCCTGATCATTTAAACTCCCATGAAGAGAAATCACAGTCTTCTTTCAAACCCATATTAATCAATATCCGCCAAGGCTTATCCTCTGTTGCCTTAAGAGTAGTCTCTAGTTGGCCGGAATCGGTGGCTCATACCTCTAATCCTAGCAATTTGGGAGGCTGAGGCGGGCAGATCACGAGGTCAGGAGTTCAAGACCAGCCTGGCCAATACAGTGAAACTCCATCTCTACTAAAAAACACAAAACTTAGCCGGGGGTGGTGGCGCATGCCTGTAGTCCCAGCTACTTGGGAGGCTGAGGCAGGAGAACCTGGGAGGCGGAGGTTGCAGTGAGCCAAGATGGCGCCACTGCACTCCAGCCTGGCAACAGAGTGAGACTTCGTCTCAAAAAAAAAAGAAAAGAATAAAGAGTGGCCTCCAATTTTAGAGAACATCAAGACGTTCGAGTACATTGTTTTCTTGTACCCTAGAAAAGGCCCCAAAAGTAAGCAATTCCTATGTACTCAGTCTAAAGTACCTTTATATCTCCCAGAAAACCAGGGCTTTGAGCTGAGGTGTGGACCAATGCATGTTCTTTTAAGATTCAGGTTCTTAAGAACCTGATTAAATAGTTGATAGTCTTTTTAATTCTTAGTAACTTCGAAGGGCACATTTTGGTTGAAGAAGTACAAACATTCACTGACTATGTTATAAGTCAAAGGTTGACTGTGACCTTACTTTTGAGAACAATTGAAACACAAGGAAACCAAACTGAATTAGTTAGAAAGGAAAAAGAATCTGATGTGTAGCATATCAAGCCATTTCTACTAAGCACACAATATTTGTGAAGGGAAGCAAATAAAATAGGTTTTTCTGATGGAACACATACGTGGAGCCACGCATAAGAAGCTTTTAAAAGGCCAGGCACAGCCTTTTATAGGCTCATGCCTATAATCCCTGCACTTTGAGAAGTCGAGGTGGGCAGGTTGCCTGAGCTCTGGAGTTTGAGACCAGCTTGGGTAACATTGCGAAACCCTATCTCTACCAAAAATACAAAAAGTAGCGGGGTATGGTGGTCTGTGCCTGTAGTCTCAGCTATCAGGAGGCTGAGGTGGGAGGATCACTTGAGCCCTAGAGGTGGAGGCTGCAGTGAGCGGAGATTGTGCCACTGCACTCCAGCCTGGGTGACAGAGCCAGACCCTGTCTGGAAAAAAAAAAAAAAAAAGAATCAAAAGAAAAAATACAGATTATCTTCATATACTATATTTTCTCCTGTATCCTCTTAACTATGCAGGTATAAATTCTAAAAATTAGTGTAATTTATTATATTTAAGTCCATTTTGTTGTAGACATCCTGTGAACATTCTTAGATGGTCTTGTTAGATTTCAAAATAAAGATTTCTCCTACACACGTCAGCCCTTTGTGTCACCCAGCAAATGACTGACAGCAACACACAGAGTTGATGTGTATGGTGATGGTTTTCCCAGCTGATGGACCAAGTATGAAGCTCCTTCAGCAGGGGACCGGCCTCCAGTGGACATCCATCAATGATGTCTGCCTTCTTGTGGCTTCCATAAGCAGCTCTCCTGCCATCTATGCTGCAGAAGTTCCCTGACCCTTGCCACCAAACAGGTGTAGGAAGATTCTGCTGATTCTCTGGCAGAAGGATACTGGCTTGATTTGTGCCTGTGGCCATCAGCTTCTCATAAACCAAGCAGCCTCTGCAGATCTACCACGTGGGATGTGGACATGCAGCTTTGTGACCTAGCACGTGGCTTCCGTCCTCCTCCTGCTGTATCCGACCACGCATGGGGCCAGCCTGGCTCCAGCTGCTCCAAGAAGGTGGCCGTCACTTGCTGGCTAAGGTGGACACAGATGTCTGTGAAATTTGGATGTTTGCTTCACAAGGCCCCGGCACAGAGCAATTTATAAGAAATGCAATCTCACAGAGAGGAGGAGAAAAAAGGACATATTTGTAATTGATGATGTGGAGGTAAAACTCCATGTGCCTGTTCTTTGCAGTCATTGTGAGGAGATACCTAAGGGATAAGTGGCACCAAAGGGGCATTAGTTGCAGATTAGTTTTCCTGACTTACAAAACCTCCCCAAATAATTTAGTAATGAAGACCTCTTCTGTGAACTGTCAGCTTTACTTATCTGCTCAACCTCCGTTCTGAATCAGAGCCATTTATATACGCTTTGTGAAAGGTGTCACATTCAGCCGACAGACTACAGCACGCTGTACGGATTTACAGAGAGAAGTGTCCTTTAAAGTCAACTGAAATGACGGTTTTTATCACATAGAATGTGACCCACAAAAATAGCTTTTTGAATTATTTCGGTGATAGACATGCTCTATTTTCGTCCAGCAATCAGAATCATTATTTCTAAGAGAAAGTAATATGCCATTTCTCAAAACGGCTTTAAAGAGCAGCCTGGTCGCATTATTTTGTGCTGTAAACAAGGTCACTGGAGACATTGATGGGCCCTGAACAAAATAAAATCCAGAGAGGGTGGAGCAGTTTGGTGCGAGTTTGACCCACAGGGCAGAAGACCTGGGTCCAGGCTGTCTACTGACTAGTCAGGTGGCCAGTGGGTGGGCCACACCCCTACTTTCAGTTTTCTATTGTCCCTGTTTCACAGGGTTCAGAGCAATTGCAGTAAAAATAAAGATCCTCTGAAAATGCCCACAGCATCATTTACCTATGGTGATGCACCATCCTCACACTATGAGGCTCCTCTTAGCATGAATAAGTGTCCCCTTCATTCCAATTCCCTTAGAGTTTTTAGCTCAGGGGAATGTGTGGGTCACCCTACACACTTCCAACCCCTAGGGACTGAAGCTTCTCAGCTCACTCTCTCCCCTTCTTCCTGTCTCCAGACCATACTGAATTCCCCACAGAGGGGAATTTTGGTCTGTTATGGCCCTGACGGGCTCTGATTATGCTGAACTTTGTGCCTCTTGTATTCTGTGTTCATTCCATATGTTGGGCACCTACTCATATTGAGTACTAATTCCCATGATAAAATCTTTCTTATTGGTTCCCAAACATCTCCTCAGAACACCCTCCCTTCTTTCCTTCCTCCCCTCCTCCCTCCCTCCTTCCCTCCCTCCCTCTCTTTTTCTTTCTTTTAGTAGAGATGGGATCTTGCTATGTTGCCCAGACTCTTGAATTTCTGGTGTCAAGTGATCCTCTGCCTCAGCCTTCCAAAGTGTTGGGATTGCAGGTGTGAGCCACCACATTCAGCCTCCAGAGTACTCCCTCTGTCATCTCACCTAGTCTTCCGGATGTGGGGAGATCCATATCGCAGAAAAGGTGTTTCCTAGCTCTAGCAATCTGAGTGCATTTTTTCATCCCCAATCCATTTTCTGTCTGTAACCCCCACCAAACAAATCTGCACACCATCTATCTATCTATCTATCTATCTATCTATCTATCTATCTATCAATCATCTATCTATCTATCATCTATCTATCCATCTATATTGAGACAGGGTCTCACTCTGTTGCCCAGGCTAAAGTGCAGAGGTGTGATCACGGCTCACTGCAGCCTCTACCTCCCTGGGCTCAAGTGATCCTACCCGCTCAACCTCCTGAGTAGCTGGGACTACAGGCATGTGACACCACACCCAGCTAATTTTTGTATTTTTTGTAGAGAGAGGGTTTGCCCATATTGCCCAGGCTGATCTTGACTTCCTGGGCTCAAGCGATCAGCCCTCTTAGCCTCCCAAAGTGCTGGGATTACAGGTGTGAGCCACCAAACCTGGACACGTCATTATTTTGAATGTATTTTTAATTGATATTTATAAGACTTAAACTTCTTTGGGATACGGTTATATTCCAAAATAGTCTATAAATAATCAATTCTTAAGGAAATTTTTGATTGATTGTTGGTCATTAGACACTTTCTACTAGAGGACTAAAGTCATAGGAAACATTCATACATTGGCTCATTTTCTTAGTCATCCAACCAACATTTGTTCAACTCCACTATGTCCCTTCAATATCTAATTGAACTTATCTGGAAGTTTTGAAACAATGACTAGAGAGGCAAAATAATGAAATACAGATAAATGCTTATAGTAAGACTGCCTCCCTCTCAGGTGTTTCTTTGGGTTTTTTCTATTTGCTCTTTAAAATAGAAAATTGCCCTGTAGCTTTCTCTGATGATCTATCTATCTATGTAACACACCCCCCAAAATTCAGTTGCTTAACAGTTTATGCTCGTCTCTTGTAGCCCAGAGGATTGACTGGGCTCAGTGGGTAGTCTTTGTCCAGGATCTGTCATATGGCTGGAGCTTGAAGGGTCTAAAGGCCCAAGTGGGATGCATGCCCAAGATGGCTCCCTCGTGTGGCCTGTGTTGACACTAGCTGCTGACTGGGAGCTCAGCTTGGTTGCCAACTGGAATAACTATACATGGCCTCTCCATGTGCTTTGGGCTTTTCACAGCCTGGTGGCTGGGTTGTGAAAGATTATAACATTATAAGAGCAGGTGCATTCAAGAGACACAGGTGGAAGCTGTAAGACTTCTGTGGGCCAGCCTTATAAGTCCCAGAATGTCACCACCATCGGTTCTATCAGTCAAACTAGTCACTCAGGCCAGTCCACATACAGAAGAGGAGAATTAGCCTCTGTTTCTCGATATGTGTATATGGAGAAGAGGAATGATGCCTCCCTTAAGCCTTCCTGTCTTCCCTTAAGACAGGAAGTCGGCAACAGCCATCTTGCCGACTTCCTGTCTTAAGGGAAGTCCCCCAGCTACCATCATCCAGTGGTTGATAGGAACTCTTTGTTTTCTCAGTCAATTCTCACAAAAAGCCTGGTGAGATAGGTCTTATTATTTCTCCTATATTGGAGATGGCAAAAATAAGCTCAAAATACTTGTGTGGTCAGTTCAAGGTCAAACAAACTGTAAAGGGCAGAGTAAGGTGTTACACCCTGGATCTCTAGCTCAAAGCACAGGGTTTTTTCGTTTTTGTTTTTTTCCACTATGCAACTCTCCCTGGAATTATGACAGCATGTGAACAGTGCCCAAAGAAAAGGAAGATAGAAGGAAAAGAAAGAGGTGGATAGAGGTGCTTTCATTTAAGTGGCTGTAATTATCAGATGATGGCATTTTCTATACCACAGCTCCTGTTACTCTTTAGGTAACACTTTTGGATGTTCAAGCCCTCAAACACTCTTGTTTGATGGGCAAATGGTCTCAGTTTTAGACAAAGCATTTCAAGAGCACATACTTCAGCCAAATGGAAGCTCAATGTATAATCTGAATTGCAATTTACTGTAGGGTAATACGTTTTTATTAAATGAAACAAATGTTCTCTAGTAATTTTTAAATTGTCTTGAAAATAAGGCTAAGATTAATCCTGCTATCAAATCTGAGCTTTAAAAATTAATTAGAAGACGGAATTTAGTATTCTGCTATAATGCAAGTTGGATTTTTGAATAAGCACTTAATCCTGCAAAGAAAACACAATTCACAGAACAAGGGAGCTCAATTATTTCAGCCTCTTTCCTCGTTTCCTTTCAGCTGCAGGGGGCAGCACTGCTCAGCTAATGGCTTTTTTCTTTTTCTTTTTTCCTTTCCTAGCAAAAAGCAGAGTCATTTCCTTCCACACAATGGTTTCATCCCTGCTCTCCATTGTACAGTGTGTGGCTTTCTTGAGGCACTGCCTCTGGAGTCCCGACCTCAAACTCCACTTCAAATAGGAGACTTTATGTTGGGGAAAGAAGGACTGGTAAAGAATTCTTACTTAAAAAAAAAAAAAAAATCCTATTTCTGTATAAAGCTATCCTTCCTCTGACTAGAAACAACTAGGAAATAAAGAGAAGACAAAGATAAAAAGAAAAGTCAACACTAAGTCACACCATCATTGAAAGTGTCCATGGGGAATGTGGTTGATGGTGCACCTATCGGGTATTTGTGCCTTGAAAACTCAAACCCTTTGGAGACAAGGGCAGTCCTTGGCTTTGGTCCATTATATGTTACAGGACTACTGAAGGCTGAGGGGTAGATCCCTATTTTCCATAGGTTTTTCCTAAATGAGGAAGGGCAAGAAATAGTAATTATCTGAGCCGTGCTGCCTCCTGCTGGTAGCAGTTACGCAACCCTGCAAACAGATGTTCCCTAAACCCTTTTCCAACATTTGTTCAGAACTCCAAAGCTCTCATCGATCATCCAGGTCATACTCTCCCTGCCCCACTTCATCCCTTCTGCAGAGTGGAAGCTGCAGCCAGCCCTTGGAGGGGAAATGACTTATATCACAGGTTTTAGGTCAGGTCTCTTTCTACACTACCCAACATCATGGAACACCCAATACATGAAATTCACAAAATAGTGTTTAACATGATAGTGCTGTTTGGACATTCTTTTTACAGACATATATTGGAGTCCAGAGCTCTATGGTGAATCTTATCCTTCAGATCCGACCTATTTAATCCGAACTGTCAGAATTTTCTTTAAACACTGAAATATGATTCCTAGGATAAGTGTGGTATTTATGATTTCTCATACCTCTTTCATGGAATAAAATAATAGAAAACTTTACTTACTATTCTGTAGTCTAGTTTCTGGAGAAAGTAATCTTTCATAACTGGAGCTAGTGATTTGAGGCTGCAATTAAGATAAAGGAATTTGATATTTACAGAGCCAGGATGTTCCAATAGTCTTTCTAAATTTTCATGTATTTAACTAAGTTTTATTTAGGCTTTATTCATACTTGAGCTTTATATATAAATCAAGTGATCAGAGAAAATTTTGTCTAAAATTTTAATCGTCAATGCTTATTGGAAGGTTCAGAATTTCACAGTGACCCAGCAAGGTAATTAATGTGAATCAATTGGCTTGTCTATTCTTTTGGTACCTATTCACTCACTTTGGCTAACTAGTTTGATTACCAGTTCCAAGATAGTGTCTGTCTTAGTCAGTTTGAGCTGCTATAATAAAGTACCATAGACTGGGTGGTTTATGAACAACAGAAATTTATTTCTTCCAGTTCGGAAGGCTGGAAATCTAAGATCTGGGTGGCAGCATGGGTGGGTTCTGGTGAGGACCCTCTCCTGGGTTGCAGACGTCTGTCTTCTTATTGTTGCTTCACAGGGTAGAAGGAGACTGGAGAGCTCTCTGCAGTTCCTTTTATAAGGGCACTAATCCCATTTGTGGGAGTTTCACCCTCAAGACCTAATCACCTCCCAAAGGCCCCATCTCCTAATACCATTGCATTGAGAGTTAGGATTTCAACACATGGACTTTGCGGTGACACAAACTTTCAGTTCATTGCAGTATCCATGTCACATTCATGGACCTGGTAAATGACAGCTTTTAAACTTCCACATCTAATAAGGTGTTTTTCACAACTGTAATACAATGACAACTGGGAAGCTTCTGTGTCAGAGATTCTTAACTTTCTTTACCAACAACAAAAATCTCTTGCCTTGAGACGCTTTCATCCAGTCTCTAGTCAAAGCCCTGTCTCAAACATGGTACCTACAGACCACTTGACTTTGGTCCCTTCTCATTTTGCTAGTACTCTAGTATTTATGTTCTCAGTTCTCTCTTTTTAAAATCTTTTAACGTGGAGTCTTACTCTGTTGCCCAGGCCGCAGTGCAGTGGTACAATCAGAGCTCACTGCAGCCTTCAACTCCTGCGTTCAAGTGATCCTCCTGCCTCTGCCTCCCTGGTAGCTGGGACTACAGGTGTGCATCACCAAGCCCAGCTAATTTAATTTATTTTTAAACAGACAGTCTTACTACATTGGTCAGCCTGGTCTTGAACTCCTGGCCTCAAGTGATCCTCCCACCCCAGCATCCCCAAGTAGTTGGGATTATAGGCATGAGTCACCATGTCTGCCAGATTCTCAGTTCTTGACAATTTTTTATACAGTAAAAATGTCTTTCAATTTGTGTGTGTGTGTGTGTGCGCGCGCATGTGCGTGCACGTGCTTGGGCATGCCTGTAGAATGAACTAAGTTGTAAGCTCCCAGAAGGCAGGTGTTGAGTCTTTCTTTCTTTCTTTCTTTCTTTGATATTGTTCTGCAGTGCCTGGTACAATCTTCTACTGCGGGAAGAACTCAGTTGGCTGATGCGTGTGGTGTTTCTTAGAAAACTGATTATAGGAAAAGTCTCACGAAGGGTACCAGACCTTGCCCTTCTTAACAAATGTGTCTGTTTCTCCCGAGACACTGTCTGCTTATCCTGCAGCCTGCGTGTTTTCTAGTCACTACCAATTAGCATAATTACTATCTCAAGGCCTTGCCCTTTATTGATCCTGGTAGTTAAAGCAGTTTACAGTCACAAGACATGCTGACAGAAGGTACAAATATATTCACCAGGATCTCCAATGGAGTTCTGTCCCTTTCCTTGCTTTTCAGAATTGCTTTTGTCTGCTTTTGTTTCAGAGTGTGCCTTCCTTTTTCTCATTTCCCCCAAGTTTGCTGTGGCAGAAGTTCAGTAGATCACTTAACACAGCGCCAGAGAGCCGTACGAAGACATTTACAACAAGAGCTTGGTTTCAATACAGACTAACGTGCTCAACCTGTCAAAAATAAATAATCGGCAAGGTATTTATCAAATGCCATGGCAGCACTATATGCAGGGTTATTCAGGGATTTTTAGTTAATAGAAGGGGTGGAGGCTGCAGTCCCTGGGTTCTGAAAAGACACTCACCAAGATGCTATTAAAGAAATGAACTAACAGTGAGAAGGCTGGCAGAATACCAGCCTATATCCTGAACCGTTGTCAAGAAAAGGCATTCTTGAGCCTGTAGAAACTAGAAGTAGTTGACAGAAGTGATGACATTAACTGACATAAAGAATACTGTTTCTAATCTATGTAAGAGTGCACCAAGCCAAGGATTTATTACACCAAGGATTTATTACATACAATAAAACTACTACTTGGTGATACTGAATATATGTCTTGTGCATATTTGGATGCATCTAAAATAAGCATCCAGGAATAAGATGGGCCTAAGAGAGATCAGGAGAGGAAGCACTTTTAGGGCAGAAATATCAGAAGGGATACTCCCACTTCAGCCTCCTGAGTCACTGCGAGTACAGGTGCATGCCACCATGCCTGCCTAATTAATTTTTTTTTTTTTAGGGATCACACTATGTTGCGCAGGTTAGTCTTGAACTCCTGGGCTCAAGTGATCCTCTCGCCTTGGCCTCCTAAAGTGCTGGGATTACAGGCGTGAGCCACTGTGCCTGGCTGTGATCATGCCACTGCACGCCAGCCTGAGCAACAAAGCAAAACCTTGTCTCCCCACCCCGCTCCCCGCTCCAAATAAAAGAAATCTCAGAAGGCCCAGTGGAGGCTTTAAGGCCCAGAAGGCAAGTGGCTTAAATTTCTTGAGCCAATTCTGATTGGGTAGTAAAGATTACCTGGAGCCTGGCTTGAAGAAACTGGCACTTGGCTGCCAGGTGTGGGCATGAAGAGGTGCGCTGCATGACTCCTGGGTGTGCCAGACACTGAGACCACACACCTGCTTGGTTCTGAGCTCTACAGAGGCTCAGTGGAAACAAATACCTTGCTTGATGTGTAACACTGACCGTGACATGAGAGGGATAGGAAGACCCCCTGTTGTAAATTCAATGTCCCTGCCTGACAGATGCTCCTTCCTGCTTTCATCCATGACTAGACAGACACCAGCCAAAGGTGATGCCATGCCAATCCCTCAGCTCCTCAACCATCGATGCTTTCTTCTCTGGTAACCGATGGAAGTAGGCTATTAATATTGTCTTCTTGTTCTTGTTAGATTTACTCTCCCCATTGTTGGCATCTAAGTAGCCCAATGCAATTTCACCTTGTTAAAATGATGCTCAAATGCCAGACTTCTCTTAATCAGTGGAGTAGTAGAGAGAAATGTGAATGCTACGATTCTATTTAAATAATACAGTTTATGCACTCAGTAATTTATTTGGCTACTCATACGTAGGTCAGACGTAGGTATGTGCATAAGATTTAGGCCTTTATTTTGATGTAAATATTTACTGTAATTAATATTGCTTTTGCCTGCTCAGCATCTGGTCCTCCTTCTTTTGGTAGATTAGTCTGATGTTTCCTGGGAGAACCAATCCTTTTTGACTCTTACCCCTTATATTTAAGGAGGTGACACCACCGTCAGCTCTGGGGTTGCTCAAGTGATCTGGAACTGGCCAATAAGTGCTTTTTGTTCCTCTTGCATAGTGTTTGGTTTAGGGGTTGTTATGGGGACTTGTGTCTTCCTTAAAAAGGATGGGTTGGAGTCTTAACCCTTAGTACTTCACACTGTGGCCTTATTTGGATATACATTTTTTCCTCCTCCTCCTCCTCCTCCTCCTCCTCCTCCTCCTCCTCCTCCTCCTCCTCCTCAAAGGGGAAACTTGGACACACATAGAGGAGGATAATGTGAAGACAGAGAGAAAGCCAGCCACAGGCCAGGGCTACCAGAAGCTGGAAGAGAGGCAGGGAGCAGAGGCTCACAGCCTCCGAAGGAACCAACTCTGCTGACATTTTGATCAACTTCAGACCTCTAGATCTGTGAGACAATATATCTCTGTTGTTTAAACCACACAGTGTGGGGTACTTTGTTACGTGGCCCTAGCAAACTAATATGGGGATGATCAAGTTCAGCAAATCAGAATGAATCCCAGAACTTGTGTTGAAGCACTGGGAAAGAGAAGATGCCTCTTCTCTCATAACTGTAAGGAAGTAAGAATAGAGCTTCTGGGGCTGCCAAGGGGCCAGGATGTGTTTGAGGCTGAAGCCAGCACAGGCAGGCAGAGCTACAGGTTCTGAGAGAGGAAGATGGGATCCTGGTGACATTGTTTGAGCCATGAGATTAAAATATTTTGAAGTAGCTTCCAGGCCTTGAGTTTTCCATTACATTGGCCAATAAATTCCCCATTTTTTGCTTAATCTAGGTTGAGTTGGAGGTCCTATCACTCTTGTTCATGAGGTCCCAACCAAGGGCATGGGGCATGACTGAGCTGCCTCTGGGGGTGACAGCTGCCTCAGCTGGCTCCTATTATTGCATGAATATGACTCTAAACAGTAAAGGGAGGCATGGTGGGAAATCCTCATCACTGTGTGCTCCATATTACATATCATGAGACAATGTTGTACCCACATGAATCATGGACTCCTTCAGAGCTGTCATCCTGTAGCACAGAGTGGTTTGAAAAGAATATGTGTTCAATAGCAAAGTGTGAGATTAAACTGAATCATTCAAATATTACTGACACAGGTCAAATCTATTTTTGCAGTGACCTACAACACTTGTTTTTGGTGCTATTTCCAAGTGATACTCTTTGAGACAGATGCTTTTTAAAAAGGATAAGTTTTGAAGCATCACTTACTTACACTAAGTGTAATAACACTAAGAAATAAAAATACTGGATATTTCAATTTCACTGATGGTGAAATCTTTCTACAATCTCTACTTTGGGACTCTTGTGCGGGCACATACAGGAAAGTATTTTTTCCTGTAAGGAGAGTATTCACAGACTGTCACAGTGGGATGGTGCTGAGTGGGTATGCAGACAATGGGGAGATACTGCTAGGCCAGATTGGGACTATAAGTCTGAATATAATTGGAAGTCACTAGTGAAAATGTGGCCCAGAATAGTCATGACCCTGAGTGATTGCCATCTGTTGATTATTGATCTCAGTCCAATTTTTCAGTCTGGTATCCACATTGGAAAATATATACACATATATTAGCATCAAAATAATTATCCACAACAGCATCTGTGCCAAGGACAGAATGAATGGGCCATTTGAAATGCATTGTCCATTCACGCCTAAAGGTGACCTCTGTAGTAATTCTGGGGCATTCTCTTAGATGATTTTGCTGGCTTGAAGCAAGATTCTGACTTGCTGAGTTCTGAGATAAATAATGGATTACTCCAAACTAGAACCCAAAGGGAAAAATATGGCTATCCATTATTTATTTTTTTATCAAGGATATCCTTATCCATAAAGTGATTTAGAGCAGCTTACATGGTTGCACATAATATAGCTATCTCATATAGATCTAAAATAAAAACAAAAAGTAAGGCAAGGAAAAAATGTGCATGAAAATCAGATAGTGCCAGAAGTGAGATTAGTATCAAAAAAGAGTTTTGCTTGTGGTTGGCTTTCCAGCATAAAATATGAAGAGGAAAACACGATCAGTGGCAAGAGTCACAGTATTTATACAGGAAAAACAAAGAAAGAAAGAAAGAAAGAAAGAAAGAAAGAAAGAAAGAAAGAAAGAAAGAAAGAAAGAAAGAAAGAAAGAAAAAAAAAATTTCAATAGTCCAAGTACAAAAAGTGCCTGACACAAGACTTTTTACACACAGGAATTTTTCCTTGTTATAGTAGCCCATAAGGGATATAGTAGAACAAGACCTAGGCTCTTTCCTTTTGCAGGACCTGTATTCTACTTTCTCCTCCACTTTGTCTTCCCTCAGTAAAAGTCCTCAAGGATCTAGAACCAGAAATATCATTTGACCCAGCAATCCCATTACTGGGTATATACCCAAAGGATTATAAATCATTATATTATAAAGATACTCACACACATATGTTTATTGTCGCACTATTTACAATTGTAGCAAATACTTGGAACCAACCCAAATTCTCATCAATGATAGACTGGATGAAGAAAATGTGGCCCAAATACACCATGGAATACTACGTAGCCATAAGAAAGAATAAGATCATGTCCTTTGCAGGGGCATGGATGAAGTTGGAAGCCATCATTCTTAGCAAACTAACACAGGAACAGAAAACCAAACACCGCATATTCTCACTCCTAAGTGGGAATTGAACATGAGAACACATGGACACAGGGAGGGGAACACCACACACCGGGGCCTGTTGTGGAGTGGGGGGCAAGGGAAGGAGGGCATTAGGACAAATACCTAATGCATGTGGAGCTTAAAACCTAGACGGCGGGTTGATGGGTGCAGCTAACCACCACCACGGCACATGTACACCTGTGTAACAAACCTGCACATTCTGCACATGTATCCTGGAACTTGAAGTAAAAAAAAAAAAAAAAAAAAAAGAAAAAAAGAAAAATGTCTATTCTCAAGTTAATGTTTACCAAGCCCTCACTGTGAGGCAGGCACTGTGTTAGTTACTTTCCCTACAGGGTTTCAGTACATGATGATAACACAGTTGTGACAGGGTGGCAAATACTATTGGCCTTCTGATAAATGAAGACAGGCTTAGGACAGGAGTGACATATCTGAGTGGGTCAGTAGGTCTGTCTGATTCCAAAGTTTCTGTGCTTATCAGTAGCAATATGCAGCTTTTAAAGAAGGGGCTGAAAGAACTAACGAAACACCTCTAGACAGTTCCAATTAGGGTTCTATGTTTCTAAAGCACTCCGCAAAGGAACAGGTTGTGTTTGATGATTCTAGCAGGAAAATGAGGCGATGATCCTGTTAACAGATCAATGTGCGGGGTCATCAAAGTTTATTGTGGATCATGTTTTTTTCATGAAATGAAAGCCTAAAATAGACCTTGTCAAGAGTAAGTTTCAACACCTTTACGTGCAAAAAGCTTCACTTTGCTGTCATTTGAACTTCTCAATTTCAGATTTAACAGGACAGAAACAATCAGAGATGGTTCTGAGTGTGGAAATCTGGCCAATAAAGACAGTTTGTGAGGACGCCAGGATGCTGTTTCTCCAAAGGTTCTAGAGCGGTTATGCCTATTAAACTGACTTCACGTGCATTGCATAGCTTGGCTGTACTGCTCAGAAAGGTGACAGTGACTGAGACAGCATTGTATCTGTCCCCTACATTTGTAGCAGAGGGAGCCAGAAAAATCTTCACAGTAGAGGATGTTACCAGAACAATATAAAGGCAGCCTGAAGAATGACCACAGCGCTACTGGTTTCCAGGCAATACTAGCAGCCGACACATCAGAGTTCGGTGCCTTAAAAGGAGCTGTAATTGGTGTGTGTGAGCAAAACTGTCCTGGGATGAAAAGGCAGAGCCAATTACAGCACTGAGCTTTGCAAATGGAGGCAATGATTACCCCGCCCCTCCCCAAATTTACGTATAGACACACATGCGCACGCACACGCGCGCGCGCACACACACACATACAGAATTGAGATAGTCATCAATGGCGCTGTCATATGTTTAATATTTAGCTCCACCATCTAGATCACTGCTCTCCGTCAAATCACCAACGTACAGAAGGCAGGATGAAGCTCCATGGCTTCTCACAAAACCTAACATGGACGCATTCTCATGAAAATGTGTACTGATGAAGGTGATGAAGAAGACAAAATAGTAATGGATGTAGAAAAAGAACACTTCCTCTCTTGGCAAGATCCACTGTGAGTTGAAAATAGGTTAGCCCTTGGGTGGGGTGAGAATTAGGGAAGTAAAGGCAAAGCAGAAACCGGGAGGAATCTGAGCATCTATCTACCCATCCTTCCTGCAAGGAGTCTCCTGAGATGTTTTCGTAACAAGTTTGTTTATTCACAGTAGGAGGCATTTCAAACTGATCTGTTTGAGGATGCATTTAATTACTGTCATGTTAATAATGAAGAGTCTTCTCACCCTCCCACCCACAAACTTAATTGTATGTACACCCATCTTTTCTTGTAACCTCACTTCCAGATATCTTTCCTTCCATTCAAAGCTAATTTCAAATACTCCCCTGTTCCTCCCACTTCCTCTTAGAGCTTTCGCCATTAATTATTCCCTTTCCTGTCCTGTACTTGGGGGGAAAGGCTGTCACACAGAGATGCCCAGAAGAATCTGAACAAACAGGCCTTGCTCTGCTTCCCCCAGTTTATTATTATTAGATCATACCGGTTTGTCCTCCAATCATACTTCTGCAGGACTGTCCATAAAAATACTCAGATATCCTCATTTCTTTGGGTCTTCATTTTTGAAGGCTCCTATGTCAGGTAAAAGTTAGGTTAAATAAATCTCTATGCTTTCCTCTTGTTAATTTGTGTTTTGTGATAGGTGTCTCAGCCATGAACTGCGATGGGTGAGAAAAAGATATTGCTTTTTCTCCCTCCTAGCACCACACTTCACATAGTCACCCAAGACAGAAACCAGAGCGTCATTGTCAACACTTTGCAGTCGGATTCCATATTCAACCTGTCACTAAACCTTGCTGTTTCTACCTCTTTAAGAGCTGAGTATCCATCTTCTCCATTTCCACTGCCTGCCTTAGGGTATGACCAGTAGCCAGGATTAATGGAAGACTTTCATAACAACTCTCTTTATTTTCTTTTTCCTTCTTTCTTTTCTTTTCTTTTTTTTTCTTCTTTTTTTGAGACAGAGTCTCACTCTGTCACCCGGCTGGAGTGCAGTGGCACAATCTCAGCTCCCTGCAATCTCTGCCTCCAGGGTTCAAGTGATTCTCCTGCCTCAGCCTCCCCAGTAGCTGGGATTACAGGTGCCCGTCACCATGCCTGCCTACGTCACCATGCCTGCCTAATTTTTTAATTTTAGTAGAGATGTGGTTTCACCATGTTGGCCAGGCTGGTCTCAAACTCCTGACCTCAGGTGATCCACCTGCCTCGGCCTCCCAAAGTGCTGGGATTACAGGTGTGAGCCACTGCGCCCAGCCGACTCTTCTTGATTCCAGTCTTGATCCCTTTGTATGTATCCTCTCCCTTCTATTGCTCCCAAAGAAGTGAATTGAAACTCTGGCCATGTCACTTACCATCAACCACCACTCTCCGGGAGCATAACAGTCAAGCTCCCTAACATGGAGCAAAGGTACTTTAGCATGAGGCTTTCCCTGACCTCTTCAGGACAGCCACCCATGATTTCCTCCCCATGCACCTTGCATCTAGTACAGCAAGCTGCCGCCAACCCCGTGCACAGACCTCTGGCATTGCACCTACCAGGCCATTCTGTTCCTGTCTTCTATTTGATGCCCCTCAGTCTGAGCAGATGCAAGTGAGTGATTCTGCACCTTTAGATCATTATGTCTACAGAGAAACTGGTACCTAGTAAGTGGTCAATACATGAATAAATAAGTGAATATTCGATTCTCTTCTGACTGCTGGGGATGGCCTTATCTGACAGCTAAGGTCCAAACAAGTTTCCTAGAATGTTTAACAGAAGCAGGCAAGGATGAAAGAAAGAAATGCAAAACACAGTGATCCTGAGGCCCAGAGAGCCAAAGCGGGGAACGGCAGAGGGGTGGGGACACCGCAGGGAAAGTGCCTGCTACATGGATCAGCTTTGCTCTACACACCTTGGTTTGTTCTCTTTCAGGTCTAGTTTTATTCATATAGGAAATCATTTCTTTGAGATAAATTCAGTGCCACGTATGAGTTTCATTATAGGCCAACAGAAGGCAATAAAGCACCCTGGAGACAAAGTAATAGCATGAAAATGTGTGGAGCTATGGTCCAGTTTTGTATTTGAATAAGGACTATATGTAATACAGAAAGAAAACCTTCCAGGACGGATGCGGGGGCTCATGTCTATAATCCCAGCACTTTGGGAGGCCGAGGCGGGCGGATCACTTGAGGTCAGGAGTTCCAGACAAGCCTGACCAACATGGTAAAACCTGGTCTCTACTAAAAATACAAAAATTAGCCAGGTTCGGTGGCGCTTGCCTGCAGTCCCAGTTACTCAGGAGGCTGAGTAATATTTTATTTTGTTATCCCTATTTCATGCCCATTTCTTATGGATTAATTTAAATTCCAATATGCAAGTGGTAATAATATGGCCATTGGTAGTTCCTTCTGTGAAATATGGATTTTATAGTAACATGGAGAAACAGGCATTTCTTCATCTTCGATGTCTACTTGTTTGGGAGCAGTTCAGCAAGGAGACTGTTGAAACATCAAGAGGAAATTGTGTACTTTGGGGTGCAAACTGCTAATTGCTAATACATTAATTAAAAGATTTCTTGTGCTTTTTTGTTCCAGGAAGCAAAGCCTATACAAATCTACCCAGTCACCTTTTCCTGACCTACCCCCGCTCCCACCCCTTCTTGGATATTCGGAATGAGAACGCGAAGATAATTTGTATGCACATTTCTGACAGCCATTTTAGGGTTCTATAACGATAAAGAACAATTAACAAAGGCTTCCCTGGCGTTGACTAACCACTTTCTGGGCAAATGGTTTAATTAACGAAGAGGCTGCTTCCTTTGGTTTAATCATACAACATTTAAGCAGAGGCTGCTTAGGCAAATAAAAGGCTGTTATTTCATTTGGGTATTTTGCTAACATCTGTCTGTCCACAAGATGGCAGTAAACGTTTGATGAGTCTCTATGATAACTAGTCTTTTGTGTGTAAATGTGTGTGTTGGGGGGTGGGGGTGAGACTTCCTTTAGAAGAAAAATTTTATTTATTTGATGTTTTACATTGTTTTACACTTTACGTCAAATAAGTCTACTAGTATATAATTAATTTAAAATGCCTTCAAGTGTGTGACAGTTACAGTGTTTATCCTAACAGTTCAGCTGTGTATCCTAACAAAAATAATATAATTAGTCTCCATCTCAACTGCATATAACAAAAAGGATGAACAAAAAGTTAACATTTGATTATGAGAAACTAGAGAGTTCTAACTTCACTGATTAATAACTTGAAAATATATGAACAAACTGGTTCATTTCTGAATCCCAGGTGAGTGGATGCTATCAGCAAGAGTTGTGGGTGCTATAAGCAAGAGTTGTGGGTGCTATATGCAAAAGTAAAAGAGTTGTGGGTGCTATATGCAAAAGTCAAACACGCTAGGATCCTCTCTGTAAGAAACTTTAGACCTACAGAGACTATCCAAGTGAGTGTGTTCACAAAATTGTTATACAAGCTAATGGGTGACATAAGGGAGATATGAATGAGACACTGTGTCACTGATAGTGGAGGAGAGATGATTTTTAATTGGCGGGAACCAGGAAGGCATTCTTGGAGAGTGGGGCACTCAACATTTGCTCTGACCTAGGAGTGGGACCCAGACTTGTGAGTTGCCTGCACATAGGTATGAGAGTAAAAGCTCACCTGGCCAGGTGAAGAATACCTGGGGATGAACAGGTCAGTTTACTTGGTTGCAAAGTGTATCTAAAGGGTAGGATTGCGAAGAGAGTGAGATTGATGGTTGAATGCGAGGTTTAGAAATTTGGCTTTTTTTCTGGAGGCAATGGAGGATCACTAAAGGTTTTGAGCCAAGAAGGAGCCTAGTGGCAGTGGCTTAGAAAGAACAGCCTGGAATCTGTGCAGGATGTATTGAGGTGGAGAAAGACTGGCTGTGTGATGGTGTGTATAGGTCTAGAGAGAGGTGGTGTTATGGTCATAGTCAAGCTACAGTCCTGAAGCAAGGACCATTAACTTCATTTCTGTAGGTTATTTTCCTCATTTGAAAGCAAAGGCTTGGACCAGGTGGTTCTTTTCAGCTCTAAAAATTACAGGCCTGGCTAGGATAATAGCAGGGGTATAGAGACCAGTGAATGGACACAGGAAAGATTAGCAAGGAAGGCAGAGAAGCAACGTTATGTTGCTGGTCCTGACTGGTCTCTGACTGGAAAGGGAATGGAGGGACATTGGAATGGAAGCTTGGCAGGAAGCGGAGAAGACAGATAAAGGCAGTAGAACATTTTATGCAGAAGAACATTTTATGCCTAGAATGACAGTGGGATTGTAAGTGGATAATGGCAATGCCAGCTATGTGAAGAATACATGTTCAGATTTGAACACTGGCATTATTTGTAACATTTAAATCATGGACAAAAGAATTGTTTAAATGTATCTGAAAGATGTGGATAAATTATCTGAAGAGGTAGCCTAATACCATCATGGAGGTTTCCACTCTTTTCCTCCTAGTAAATGTAGTATTCAGTACACATAACGTTGCCAGAGAAGGCAGAAAGGCTCTTAAATGCAGTATTGGAATGAACACAAAACAGGCAGGTCTTTGTATACAAAGATGGCTCATAGGAGCTGGGCCTCATAGGAGCTGGGCTCCCAGCTGCTTTCCTGCTGGTGGTGACCTATGAGGCCCAGGCCACCACATGTGCTCCCAGAGCCACAGCCACTGAGAGGAGAGTGTGGAGGTAGCACTGGCTTCATGAGTCATCATTGAAGACCCAGTTCTCAGTCCCAGTCTTATCTCAGCAACGAAAGCAACCCAGTGATGGGGGTTTCTCTCCACCCACTTCTGACTACATCGTTGTGCATAAAGGAAAAATGTGAAGTGAACAAATAGTTACTGGGGAGTGGATTCAAAAGTGCAATTTCCAGAGCAGTCACAGGTAAGATCAGGCAGTTTCAGGTTAATCTCCAGGACCACAACACTGGACAATGACAGCTGATGCCCAGATGGGTGACTAGGGTTGGAGGGTGGACCTTGATGTGTCTTCAGATTGCCAGAGATTAAAGTCTTTGTGATACTGCTCAGTGTTCTGCATTGAACATGGAAATTTTCATTTCATGTGTTGCATGTAGTGAATTCATTTCTAGAATGCTCATTTTATCAGCATATCACATCCTCAACCTTTCTGCATCAACAGGCATTTGCCATATAATGAACATATACGTGTATTTGTTAAGACAGGAATTTATGGCCTTTAATACAGGAAGCTAAAATATTCCTAAGTAGGTTAATTTTACAGTAAAATCTCTGGCCATCTTTACTTCCATGTTTGCATTTGGAACTGTGTATGAATCTGCATTTGGTCTCCAAACTTTCTAACATCTAAAATCCTTTTCCTGAGAGTCTGAATTGAGTCAAACGTCAGGGATTGGGGAAAAGTAGGGAGTTTGAAGACAAATATAAAAGGTAAGATCACAGCTTTGGGAAACCACCAGTAACTTCAATTTTCTAATAATAAAAATATTAACTATTCTTTTACTACAAACGTTATAGAAGTACTATACAACTTTTTCTTCTTCTTCTTCTTCTATTTTTTTTTTTTTGCCAAATCTAGTTTTCTTATTTTAAAAACATTAACGTAATGGTTAAAAGCAATGTTTTCTACAATGTGCTGGGAAGTTAACAGAAGATATGGCTATGAGGTTACTGAAGGTACAGGACATAAGAAAAAGAAATTCCTCAAGGAAGCAAGGACTAAAAGTGATATGGTTTTGCTGTGTCCCCACCCAAATCTCATCTTGAATTGTAATTCCCATTGTCCCCATGTGTCATGGGAGGGACCCGGTGGGAGGTAATTGAATCATGGGGACAGTTACCTTGATAGTGAGTGCGTTCTAATGAGATCTGCTGGTTTTATAAGGGTCTTTCTCCCCTTTTGCTCACAATTATCCTTGCAGCCATGTAAAGAAAGACTTGTTCGTTTTCCCTTCTGCCACAATTGTAAGTTTCCTGAGGCCTCCCCAGTCATGCTGAACTGTGAGTCAATTAAACCTTTTTCCTTTATAAATCACCTAGTCTTGGGTATGTCTTTATTAGCAGTGTGAGAACGAACCAATACAAAAAGGAAATTTTGGAAAAGTCAGAAAAGGAAAATGAATCTAGAATTACTGAATTTTATTTTCTGCTTTTAGATTAGCCATCGCACCTTTCTGAGCTCAGCCCTTTTCTTAATTCTCATCCACTTGCGGCCTCCCTCTTTAGAGAGCTGTCTGCGTGGATGCGTCTCAGACAGGCCTGAGCCTCAGTGTCTTGCTCTTTTTTGCATCCCCAGCACCTACTTTGCCAATGCCTGGCTCCAGAGGCATCTCTGCATATGTTGCATAAATCAATAAATCACCCCTTTGCTTCTCCCAATCATAATTTACATGTGCTCACAGATGTGTATTTATTATAAAAAGTAACACTGTATAAACTCAACAGATAGTAGGAAGGTGAGCTTGACGTTACATAATGAATACCAATGAAAATCAAATAATCATGATACCAATACTTTTTGGATGATTCACACTGTCCCTTCTTCCTTTCTTCTGTCCCTCCCCTTCTCTTCTTCTTTCATTTGTATGTTGAGTATCTATTAAATGTAAGGTACTAAAATTACAGAATGTCAGAAGAAACCTTAAGGTAATCTAAGGTAACCCTTGTCTTATGGTCAAGTTCCTCTATCATATCCTTGACAAGAATCCTATGCCCCTTGCCTGAACAAGAGCAGTGAGGGAACCCATGATCCCTATAGGCCGTGCATTCTGTGTATGGACCTGTGATTGTCAGGATGATTTTCCTTATTCTTTGGTATAAATCTGAGCTCCTGTAACTTCTATCTATTGGTCCTGCTTCTAACTTATAAATACAGAAAAATTCAAAGTCTTCTACATAATGGTCCTTAAAATATCCAAAGTCACGCATCATGGCCTTAATCTTCTCCTTTCTTAGACTAAACTTCAGTTTTTCTCATATTCTTTACATATCCGGACCTCTCTCCCAGACAACTGGGAGCTTAGGGCCCTGACACTGGTGGTGATGGGGGTTACCATATTCCAGAAACCTGAGCCAGGCAGGGGGTGGGAGGTACCAGCTGTTCTCAGGTTGCACTTTGGGGAATACCTGATGAGGTGAGAGGCAGTCAGAAGATTTACAGTGAGAAAACTGGACAGGCTGCTTTTTATTTTCTTTCTTTTTTTTTTAGAGACAGGGTTTTGCTCTGTCGCCAGGTTGAATTGCAGTGGCTCTATCATAGCTCACTGTAACCTCAGATTCCTGGCCTCAAGGCATCCTTGATTCTCAGCCTCCCGAAGCACTGGAATGACAGGCAGGAGCCACCATGCCAGGCCCCAATCTGTTTCAACAATCAATACCCACCTCCCCACTCTCTAGACCCGTGGCTTTGAAACTCAAGCTTGCATCAAAATCACCCAGAGGGAAGTACAGATAGCTGGGCTCCACCCTCAGAATTTCTGATTCAGCAAGTCTGAGCTGAGACCTGAGAATCTGCATTTCTAACGAGTCCCCAGGCGATGCTGACCACTGCACTAGACGACGCAATGAGGGTGAGACTGCATAAGATGATGATAGAGGGCTCAAAGTTAACATAGGATCAGGGCTGAGGCTAGCATGAGACAAGTGACGGGCCTGCCTGGGGTGCAAACTCTAAGGAGTCTCTCACCCACTGGGCCATGCACGTGAGAGCCAGTGGCAAGGACTCCTGTGCCCAGCAAGCTGCTAGATGGAATAGTTTTCCATGCAGCAAAAGCTGTAGTGTGGCCCGGTGGTAGGTAGAATGTCGATCCTCAAAGATTCAGCCCACTTATGGACATATAAGAGAGTCCCTAGTTCCCTCCCCATCCTGGTGACTGCTAGAATGAAAGAGTGCTACTGGTATGAAAGAGTTAAGTTGTCACAATAAGGCTCTTCCAGTAATAAATGTCACAAACCACCTGCCAAAAAATTCTGTGTAATTTTGGGCAGTGTTAAACAGCAGGGTTGCATTCTAACAAATATTTAAAATCTAAGAGTAGATTTTAAATATAATAAGAGTAGATTTTAAAATTCCATTCAAATCCTTCACATAGTAGAATTGAATTTCTGTTTTAAGAGGAAGTAAAATTACACAAAGCATGGCAGGCTATAATAAGTAACGGGTGCGATCGGTGAACTATTATCATATCATTTCTATCCTCAAAGGCTTTCCTGTCTCCTAGGAGACAAGCATGTAAATAAGCGATTCTACATCACAGACTGAAATAAGCAGAGGTCCAGAAACAGGGCTACTCACTGACCGTGTGGTGACAGAGGAGAGAGGGTCCTAAGGACAGATGTGGATGTTCTTGATTTTGTACTCCAAGTAAATGTATTTAAGAATGCTTACCCCAACCTCTGAGAAATCTGAAAGTGGCAGCTGAAGTGCCAGGTAAACCGGGGTGGCAGGGAGACCCAGAGCTGGCATTGCGGTCCACTAGCCCCAGTGGCCTGACCTTGTGCCTTCTTTTCCAGCTGCAGAGGCCCTCAGGAAGTCACTGCACTCCTAATAATCTCTCTCTTTAACATAAAAGAAATTTAGTCTTAAGTTTCTCAGGAACTTAATAGTGTCATCCATCTATTCCACTCTCCAACTCCAGATAGAGCTTTAATAATCAAGACAAGTAAGTGTTAGTGATACTAGTTTTTTGTTTTGTTTTGTTCTGATCTGTTTTGTTTTGGTGAGATGGAGTCTCGCTGTGTTGCCCAGGCTGGAGTGCAGTGGCACAATCTTGGCTCACTGTAGCCTCCACCTCCTGGCTTCAAGCCATTCTTCTGCTTCAGCCTCCCGTGTAGCTGGGATTACGGGTGTGCACCACCGCGCCTGGTTAATTTTTGTATTTTCAGTAAAGACGAGGTTTCGCCTTGTTGACCAGGTTGGTCTCGAACTCCTGGCCTCAGGTGATCCGCCCACCTCGGCCTCCCAAAGTGCTGGGATTACAGGCATAAGCCACTGTGCTTGGCCGTGATGGTGGCCTTTCTGAAGGCCCTTAGGGAAGAAGGATCACAGTGTCGCCTGTAAGCTGCTCATCAGCAGAGCGTGTCCACTGCCTTGCCTGACTTAATCATTGGTCACCTTTCTTTCTGGCCATTTCAGCCCACCACATGTTATTACATGAGAGAAACAACCACCAGCTGTTTTCTGGGAGTCTAAAATGTGCCCCTTCACGATGTGTTAGGTGCTGGGGATGTCGTCTAGCCCAGATGCTAGCAGATGAGGGCAGAACCTGAAGTCCTTCTGTAAGGGAGGAAAGAACTTCCCAGCTCTTCAGTACTGGAAGTGCCCTGTTACAGAAGAGGAAAGGGAGAAACCAAGACAGGGCCCTGACCTGCTCTGTTAAGTCTGTGCCTCCTGTGGCAAGGAGGGCCTCTATCGCTGGGCAAGTAGACGGATAACTTGCTTACAAGGCAACATGAGAATCTAGACATGCTGTGCTTGGAATGAACTCTTTCGTATACTGATAACCTGGATCAATTTCCTTAGTAAAGAAGGAGGAGAGTGGGGTTTTAGACCTGTGTGACCTTGTACATGGTAACTTCCCAGGGTTGACTTCAGTTTATTCATCTATAAAATAAGTAACATATATAAGATATGCGTAAGGTCCCATCTAGCTCTTCAGTTGTCTAAGTTCTTCTGGTTTTGCAGTGCTAAATGTAAAAGCTATCCTAGCCGTATTTTATTTAATTCGCTAAGCAGCTCTGATTGCATTTTGTCTCTGTACAAGACAAATGGATGCTTTATATCCACAGCTCTGCTGTAGCCCCTTCTGCTCCAAGGGTGTTCTGTCCACCCAATTGTGCATTCCAGGCTTGTCCCTCAACCTGAGCCTGTCCCTGCACATCACAGGCTAATTTGTTCTAATTCCATTGAGTTCACAGCCCCGTGGATGCATTTTCCCATTGGCAAGCCCAGGGCTGATTGACGGGCAGTTACAGCAGGGGACATAGGGGTAGAGAGGGTCGGCAGAAGGGGATGGATGGATATTACCTAGAGTATTTCACTAGATTCAAACGAGAAAGTATTAACCTCTTTTCAGGAAAACACATGGCAATGCTGAACTGACAGAGTTCAAACACCAAAGGGGCATTTGAGAACTGCAGCTGCCCGATGGCAAGAGGGCACTTGTATCAGAAGCTTCACTGCCCAGCCCTATAATAAGTGGTGCCTTGACATCAAATGAGTTGGTTGGCTAGTTCCTTCCCCATGAAATCGTTATTTTAAACCCCAAACTACCTCGGCATAATTTCTAGTCTGCTGACTGGAAATCAGAATGGAGCATAACTATTTTCCTTGCAGAAAAGGGCTGCCCAGGGATGTACTGGAGATGATCAGGAGACACGTGCTTTTCTCCTTCAAACCTTTTGCCTACTTTGTATTTCCAGTTCTCACAACCCACCTTTTTCAGAGACCACACACAGAGACTACACTGATTGGAATCAAGTTGAAAGGCATGGCTTACATTCAGGTGAGCGAAAGAAAACCTGCCTTGAAGCTAAGGAGCCCCTGCTGTGCAGTCTCCATTCTCCAAAACTTTCTCTCTCCATCGCCTTTTCTTGAACAGGGTCTAGTTTATTTTAATTTGTCCTTCAGAATAAGAAGTTTTTTTGACTGAAGAGTCACTTGGATGAACTTTAACAGAGGCTGAATCAAAGCCAAATGTATGCTGTACTCTTGGGCTTCAGTTCACAATCTAGGTATATACTGTGGTTAAGAAAAGAAGGAAGAAAAGAAAAAGGGACATGTTAGGAGCAACTTCAGTGATTCTTCTAGGCTTCACCATGGTCATCCCCATTTAGATACCAGTAGATGGATCTCCTAGTCCAGAATTGCCAAAGTAATTTGTGCCCGAATGCAGAACAATTGCATCCAACACTGAGACAAATATGAAATTTGTAGCTACCATTTATTGAATATTATTATTGAGTATATTACCAGGCATATTGCTGATCACTTGACCAATATTATCTCACTTAATCCTCAGATGAGTTCTATGAGGGAGCTACAATCCTCCCCATTTTCCAGGTAGTCAAACAGAATCTTAGAGGGTTAAATGACTTGATTAAGGTCACATAAGTAGGAGGTACTACAAGTGGAACAGAACCCAGCTCCATCTGACTCCAAAACTTGGGATCTTTCACTTCCCTCCCATGAATCTCGAGAATAAAAAAGAGTTATTTCATTGTCAATTTCACCTTCCAGTATTGTTGGTATTTCACATTCAATTCTGATTGTAGCTATGCAGGGGCAAAATATATGGGTTCCTCCTCTTTATGAATAGAAAACCAGTCTAAGATTATTTTTGAACATTTGCCTTTAGTACCTTTTAAACACATGCATCAGTTTAATGTCAAAGCAGAAGCTTTATGTATTGGGCCCTTGGCACCAATATGTTTAGATTATATGCAGGTCTGAGTCTGTTTTACTAGAACAGGGCCTCATTCTCTTAAATATATCCATCAACCATCCATCAGTGTAATGTACATCACTCATAGGAAAGAACATGTTTCCATCAGACCTTTTTCACTCCATTTCTATTACTACAAATGGCAATTACAATTTTAGGAATCAGAAGGCTATAAAGTGGATAATCTAAGAATGATTAATTTTGTTCTGTTACAAAGCTGTCATTTCTGCTCTTATGAATGGATAATAATAACCTCACCCTTCCCCTCCTCCTTCTGTAGGATATAGGCTAAATGTTGGTTTGCTAGGGCTCCCCTAACAAAATACCATAAATTGGGTGGCTTAAATAATAGAAAGCTATTGTCTCCAGTCTGAAATGCAGGTGTTGGCAAGGCAGATTTGTGCTGAGAGATGTGAGGGATAATCTGTTTCATGCTTCTCTCCTAAGCTCCCTGTGGTTGGCTCGCAATCTTTGGCATCTCTTGGCCGGTATATGCATTACCCCATCTCTGCCTGTGCTCACGGGCATTTTCCCTGCCTTCCTGGCTGTGTCCAAATTTCCCTTTTTATAATGACACCAGCTATATTGGATTAGATGTCCACCTTACTTCCTCATATGACCTCATCTTAAGTAACTGCATCTGCAACAACCTATTTTCTATTTCCTAGTAAGATTACATGCTAAGTACTGAGGGCTACTTCAACATGGGCATTTGGGGAGGGGGATGCAGTTCAATCCAGATCAGGCTAGGCCTTTGTAAAATTCAATGCACAAGGGCGATCAATAGAAACCTTTGTTAATAGCCCAGGATTTAGCTAAACAAACCCCTTTGCCTTCATGCACTCCATGTGCTTTTTCTCGTCCCAATATCACTCTCTCCATGATGAGTTCAGGGTCCCCAAAGGTCCTCTAAAGCATGCTGGTAAAGCATCTGTAGGAGACAAAGGGCTAGGTACACATGTAAATACCATCTCTCTTCTTATGACTGTGGAGGAGCCTCTAAGTGTTGAGGAATTGATACTCAACTCTTTCCACGGTAGCACCTCTTTCATTACTAAGTCCCTAGAACTTCATTGAGCTGGTCCCCCCTTTCTCCCCAACCTCCCCATAAAAAGCAGAGTAAGGTATTGTCCTATATATGTCTCAAAGCTGAAAATGCACAAAGCGTGAACACTCTAAAACCCAGAGTACATTCATCTGGAAAACCTGTCCTTAATAGTTGTGGGATATGGACAAAGAGTTTAGTATATTTGAGGATCCAGGTTATTCCAAATGGCCTAATGAGAGGGCACTGGAGATTTAGACTTGGATGGTAGATAACTCTTCAGCTCTAAACCTATGCCTCCAACTGCCTACCTATCTCTCCATTCACATGCCTTGATCAAACTGGAAGTCATGGATTGTCCCTTGTCTCTGCCAAACACCTTGTGGTATTCCTTCTGCACAGTACCTGTTGCTTCCAAAGGTCAGTGAGTCCCCATCCGTGTAGTTACCCAAGCTAGTAACTATTGTCATTTACTCTACCCATTCCCTTACATCTAACAACAACTGTCACCATGCCCTGTTCTACTTCCCTTCTAATGTCTTCTGACCTGTTGTTACGTCTCTCCATTCTCTTCACTCCTGCATGAGCTCAGACCTCAGCATCTCTCCCATGGAGAATGCAGCAGCCTCCAAACTGGGCTTCCCATACATAATGCCCTCCCCAGGCCCTGCTTATTTCTGCTTTTACATCATCAAATACAGGACAAGAGGGTCATCGCCTTTCGACTGCAAATCCTCTGTGTCTACTTCTGTCTTCAGTGTAAAGTTCAAACATCTCAGCAGAGCAGACAAGGCCCACCCCTGTCTGGCCATAACTTCCTTTCTAACCGATCCCCTTTGCGTGATCCTTTGTTAGGAAACAGATCATGCACTTTCATACCTCCATGGAGCTTCCCCTGCCTGGAATTCCTTTCCCTTTCTCTCCTATAAAATGCCAATTTATGTCTTCAGACCAAGTTGAAACTACTACTTATTAGAAAGTAAGTCAAGGCTTTCCTAATGATCCCTGGGCATAATTATTTCCGTTCTCTCTGTGCAGTTTCTTATGTATCCTTTATTCTTGCTCATAATAGAATTAAAGTGTAATTCTTTATCAGCCCGCCCTCCTAGGTTGTTTATTCCTTTGGGGCAGGGATTTTTTTCTTATTGATTTTTCAATTCTTAGACCTTGTCTGAAATATGGTAGGTACTTAATACATTCTTAATGAATGAATGAAGTTAAGCTCATCATTTCTTTCACATTAGGAGATTTTTCTCCCCTTTATTTTCAGAATTCTATTCTAGGTGAGGAATAAGGTGGGGGAACCTGTCCTTATTAAATATCAAGTCTTATACAACTATATAAAGGTGATACAGAAATTGTCAATTAGAACGATGAAATAGAATAGATATCCCAGAAACAGACACAACTACAAACTTGAGTTGTGACATTTTTGCCACTGAAACCAGTAGAGGAAAGAATGGACTTTTCAGTAAACAGTGCAGGGGCAGCTGGTTATCCATACGAGAAAAGGATGAAACTGGATGCCTATCTCTTACCATGTACAATATTTAATTCCAGGTGAATTAAAGAATCACAACTATTAGTATGAGACTTTTAAAAGACCATACAGGAAAACATCTTTGTGATCACAAGATCAAGAGAGATTTATTAAACAAGAAGTAAAAGGCAAAAAACCTAAAGGGAAAAAAATAAAATATGCTATATTAAAATTAAGAAAGTCTGTTCATGGAATGACAGAATAAAGAAAGCAAAAAGACAAACCATAAATTTGGGAAATATATTTTTAAGACATTCAACTAGAATTCTAATTGTAATTCTATTTATCACACCACTTTCAAAGATGAGCAGGCAGAAAAAGATCTTTAGGCTTTGAGGAAAGCATTAGATGTGAAAGACAAAGATCAATGCCACACACATAAAAAAATGAAACAACTTAGAGCATGCAGAGAATATGTTAGAAAAAAACTTAAAAAATATAATTAATATACTTAAATATATGTAGAGCTGCATCTGTTAAATAAAAACAGGATGCTATAACAAATACTCCAAGAAAAGAAGGAACTCTTGGAAAAAGTAAAGGCTTTTATGGCACAAATGAAAAGCTCAACTGAAGGATAAGAAGATTAAGTTGAAAAAGTTTCCCAGAAAATAGAAAAAAAATGACAAAGGGACAGAAAATAGGAAAGAAAAAAACTAAGAAAATGCAGGAATTATACCAGGAGGCCCAACATAAGCAGATCAGAGAAACCAAACAGAAGAAAAATATTTATGTGAAATAGTTGAAGGAAAATTCTTCAGAACTGAACAACATGATTTTCCAGGTTGAACAGCTCGCCAAATACCCAGTGGAATGGGTGAAAATAGCCCCTTTTTGAAAGGCACATTGTCATAAATTTCAGATCATTTGCAACAAAGATCTACAAACTTACAGAGAAGAAAATACAGCTTTCATACAGAGAATCAAAACACAGAAATACGGACTTTTCAGTAGCAAGACTGTAAGTGGATGTTTTCTAAATTCCCAGGGGAAAGAATTTTCGACCTACAATTCTACAACCAGCCAATAAAGTCACATTTAGACATTCACGTATCAAAAACTTAACCATCTATCATCCTTTCCTACAAAGTTACTGGCACATGCGTTTCACAAAGACAAGGTTGTAAAACAAGAGAAAGAAAAACCTGGAACCCGGGAAACAGGATATCCAATGCAGCAAAAACACAAAGGGAGTCCCTAGAATGACTGTGAAGGGAGATCCCTAATGACAGCTGTTGACCGTTGATAGGGTTTGGCTGTGTCTACATGCAAATCTCATCTTGAATTGTAGCTGCCATAATTCCCAGTGTTTTGAACAGGACCCCATGGGAGACAATTGAATCACGGGAGCAGTTTCCCCCATACTGTTCTCGTGGTAGTAAATGAGTCTCACAAGAGCTGATGGTTTTATAGGGGGAAACCCCTTTCACTTGGCTCTCATTCTCTCTTGACTGTTGCCATGTAAGATGTACCTTTCACCTTCTGCCATGATTGTGAGGCCTCCCCAGCCACGCGGAAGTGTGAGCCCATTAAGTCTGTTTTCCTTTATAAATTACCCAGTTTTGGGTGTATCTTTATTAGCAGCGTGAAAACGGACTAATACAGCCATCCAGATTGAAACAAGCCAGAAGATTTCTTCAAGATGGTAAAGATAATAGACTACTTAATAGGCTTGAACATTGTGAAAGGAGAATTACACAATTGGGGGACATTTGGGAATTAAATTCATGATGGTCATATAGAAAAATAAATGAATCAAACAAAATTAATTGTTAATTTTAGGGAAAGCCCAACATTGCACAGAACAAAAAGTAATTGTAGTATCATGGTGTACCACATTGTTAGGCTGTGAATAGTATTCATACTATGTAAACTCCAGCTAGTGATCTACCCAAAATATGATCTGACCCTACTGAGAGGAAGGGGGGGTGGGAAATGTATGATAGAGTGAAATTCTCATACTCCAAAGAGAAAAGAAAATAGGTATTTTCTAAATCTGAAAAAAAAAATTAGTAACAAAATAAGCATACTATTTAGGTAAGTATTTTAAAAATCCATTGAGAAAGTTGAATGCAATTGCTTCCAGGGAGCAGGAAATTGTGGTGAGTGTTGGGTAGAAACTGATGTTTTGTATATCAAGACTTGAGATGCTATTAGCTACTTTATGTGTTTGTGAAACTTGGATAAAATAACAATTAAGTTAAAAAATAAGTAACAAAAGAATATATACAGTATTACATATTTCATAAAGTATAAAGATAAACAATATTTTGTTTAGGGACACATACATATGTACATGGTAAACCATAAAGGTAACGATAAAATGAATGACAAAGTGGGTGGAAATTTTTTAAAAAACACACAAACCAACAACATCACAATTAGCTGGGGCAGAGGGATAAGAATGGAGAGGGAACTCTCAGAAAATTGCAACAGTATTGGTAATGTTCTGTTTCTTAAATGGAGTAATGGGTTCATGGTTTTTTTTTTTAAATAACTCTGCTTTGTAACTTGAGCATATATAAATTTATATATATTATATACAAAATGTATATGCATTGAACATTTTATGTAAACAAAAGAAGTTGCCTTTATAAAATGCATTAATGAAAACCTATGGAATATTGATTGTCTTTTAATCCATAGCTTGATTTCAACTTTTAGGAGTAAATTTAGAAAGTTCACAGAGATGATCATCATGTGTAATGAGCATCAGGATGTAGACTTATTATCCTATGTCAATTGACATCAAGAACTTAACTCTATGGGGATTTTCCATATTGCAGTTAAAAGTATTTAACAAAAAAAGAATTCTCAACTTTTCTTACTTTGAATTACTAGAGAATTATTGATGTTTATGGTCTTTGTCTTTATTTGAGTTCTACTTGAGATTAATTGTGGCCTGCCCCACACTTTACCTAACTGCTTTTTATGTTAACCTAAGCTACCCTAATACCCATTAGCACTGAGTGCCATTAGCAGTGATATTACCTCCTTGACTACTCATGCTGAACTCACGTGTAATAACAATGAGGTAGGCTATTAGGAAGAATTCATCTTACACAGCACGACTGAAAAACACTTCTAAGTCTTCCCCAATGATATAAAATGCACCAAAAGTTATAACAAGAGAACATCCAATCTCCACAAATGGCTCTATTTGTCAGTAGCTTTATTTTCAATACCAATTGTTGGAAAGTAATGTACTTCTATCCAAGTTTCAAACTGCACTTACTGGTAACTAATTTGCACAGCCTGAAAGATATTTATTTGGGATGACATTGAACTGAGTTTTCAATATTTCTGATCTCCATCTGTTCTTTGGATAGGCCATTCCTGACATAGCAAGAGTCAAAACATATGTATTTGAACTCTGCTGATTGTCATTTGGTTTCAGTGCTTTGTTTGGAAAAACTACTTCCAGGAACTGTGTTGGGATGCCAAAGCTGACTAGACTGCACCTTTGCCTGTAATATCAGAGATTAAAGAAAAAGTTAAACAAAACAAAACAAAACAAAAAAACCCTCATTTTTTTCAAGCAATATCCCATATACTTATAGTCCAGCTGATATTTATTGACTATCTCTGACATGAATAGCTCTAATAAGTTATTTTCCTATTCGATGACACAAAGGGACGAAACAACCAAAACAGCTGTCAGATTAAGAATGCTGTTGTCACCATCAATTATATCCCTTTGCTAGACAGCTCTGACCATGCACCTGTTTCCTTTCCTTTTCCTTTTTTTTTTTTTTTTTTTTTTTAATGGAGAGCTACTCTCCTCCCCTTCCCCTTCTCCTTGTACTGAAAGAAAGGCAGGAGGGGAAAGGGATGATAATTTAGCTGAAGGTCAACTAGGGCATCTGCTAATGGCTCCCTCTCCTCCCATCACTGATTGCCTGAAAATAGGAAATCAGCCCAAATCTATTGTTGTGATCAGGGAGCAAAAGCTGTAATGCTGGTAAGTGAGCACGTGCTTCTTCCTGCCTCTTTTTCCTTCGAAGAAAAATGATTACTACATTTAACTGACACACTGTAGAGCAAATCCCCTCTTTAGAGCTCATCAGTCTGAAGGGTGGTGGGGATGCGGCCCAGCAGAACTGGTCTCCCCTGATGAAAACACCTGCTGCCATTGCCGCCCACCACCTCTTTCCTCTTGCTTCGTTCTCATTTCCGTGGTTCAAGGGGATCCTTAAAACTATGGATGAAGTGTGAGGCTTGCAGTGTGTCAGCACATAAAAGTGGGTATGCTAGGGTATCCTGGATTTTCCTGTGTTTGGGAGAATAATCAGCGATGACTCAGTTCTAAGAACAGGCCAGACCCATGATGGGGAGGGAAAAGCAACCATGAGAAGCTGATGGTGTCTCAGCCTGCATCCAGTCTGACCCTTGTCTGTCCTTCCAGACAGGATATGAGCAAAGTTACCCAGCAGCACCAGCAGGAACTGAGCCAATGAAAACCCCCTGCCCTGCTGCATTCTAATTTCACAGGTTCCCCCGCCTTCCGGGCACAACAGGAAATGAGTCAAGGCAATGATGATAATGAGAGGAAGAAAAAAAGTGCTTCCTCTGTACAAAATGCTTACACACAGGTAATCTCATCTTTTAATTGACCCCTTCCTCAATGCAAAAAGTAGATTATTGTCCTTACTTTAAGAATGAAGAAATAGATTTTCTGAGAGAGGTGAAGGTGATGTATGAGGTCACATGAAGGTCAGAGCCGGGAGCTGACTCAGCTCATGGCACCTCTTGGAAGATGGGGAAATTTCCAACTGAACTTTTTGTAGTTAATACTTGAAAACTTTTGCCTCTCATGAGACTAGTGTTTTTTTGAATATTATTTTAAAATATTTTATTTCCTGACAGTATACAATCTTTATGCTAGGTAATATATTCTTAGAGATGCCAAGAAAGAAATTATTATCACCATCTACAAACCACTGTGAATTTTTGTGCTTCCATGGGATACTAAGAGTCAAAGACTTTTTGTATTTTTAAATCTTTCATTTACCTTTTAGCAAGTATCTGGTTAGTAACTTAGCGTAATGTTTTACTCTCTTCACTTTTTTTTTTTTTTTAAGAGACAGTCTTGCTCTGCCACTCTGATTGGAGTTCAGTGGCACCATCATAGCTCACTGCAGCCTCGAACTCCTGGGCTCAAGCAATCCTCCTTCAGCCTCCTGAGTAGCTGGGACTACAGTAGTGCACCACCAGGCTAATTGTTTTATTTTTTGGAGATATATAATCTCTCTATGTTGCCCAGGCTGGTCTTGAACTCCTGGCCTCAAGCAATCTTCCTGCCTCAGCCTCTCAAAGTGTTGGGATTACAGGTGTGAGCCACCGTACCCAATCTCTTCTTCATTTATTACATGAAATTAATCAAATTTACCTGATTTGAAAATTTAAAAACAATAAACTGCTAAGCATACCTGTACTTTGGCTTTAGTTTAAAAAGTGAAAGATGGCAAATGTTTCTTCACTTAAAAATGCAGGCACAATATAAGCATAAAAGAACTCATATAACATATTACAACTACCCAGGAAACAACGTATTCAATAAAACAAATAGTGACAAATATGGAAATACTGAATTTGTAAGGTCATTCAACTTTTTGTACTCCAGCAGCGACAGATTATGAAATGGTTTAATTAAACCCTGTAGCCCCAATAATTAATTTAAAGGTTGTAGCTAGCACAGTGTCTGGCTCAAATAAAGTATTCAATGTTCCCTGATTAGCTTGCTTCAACTACTTCACAATGTATACTTACATTAAAAAATCATGATGTACATAATAAATACATAGAATTTTTATTTGTCAACTATACCTTTAAAAATATTATACATATATAGTCTCTAAATAATAACTAAATGAGCTGGTGTTATAATGAATCTGTTTCATGATTATGAATTATTTTACAATAACGGTAATGGAATTCTTGAAGGCTTTAGCAAAATAAGCAATGTTCATTCTGTACTTATTTTTGGATCTATAGATTATGAAGTAAAAAGTATTCAGACCACTCAAATGACATATAATTGGACATAAAGCCTGTGGTAGCGTGATTTTAATTTTAGGAGAAATCAGTGTCTCTGCAGACTTTATTCTTATGAAACACTCTCCTATTTCGTTTTTCCTTTTCTTCTATTCCTCCCAGTCGCTGCTCTTAAACATCATCAATGTGCTTGTGTGCATAAAAAGCAATGGCTCCATTGCGCCCCCTGGTGTGAAGTGTTTGTTCCACCAGAGAACCCCGAATGTCCAGAATTCTGTCTTCATTTGGCTTTGAAACATTGAGTTGACTATTAATATGACCTTATTAATGTGATCAAAATAAAAAAGCAACAAAACAAAATTGAGAGAGGACCTTAACCTCTGATCTCCATCTTCCACCACCAAGTCAATCTCAGTCCATTCACAAGGCTTCAAAAGATTTTAAAAAATACACCGTATAATGATTCAGGCTTCTACATAGGTGGTAAATGGCACAGTGCCCATCATCATTTTTTTCTGGACTCATAACTAAGTTATACTATCTCAGACCCTAGCGCAGAATCAAACATAATCTCATTAGACCCACTCAGTACGATTTTATGAGACATTCTTTCTTGCAGACACCAAGCCAGCCCACAAATATCACGAACTGTGTAAAATATGTTCATTTTTATTCTGATGTGATATTCCATATTATGGACTATTTTGTTACTTTAGATTTGTTGCTCCCAGTGGTGATATTACCCAGTTGATGATTTGATTTTCTTTTTGTTCTCATAGCCCCAGATGGACTACAAATACAATATAATCAGTCCCCAACATATGAATGAGCCGTGTTCCTAAAGTGTGTATATAACTTAGTCATTTGGAACTCAAAATATATTTTCCCACAGAAAAAAATTTAAGATATGATAATTACTTTCCAAGGGTAACCCCTAAAATCAATTTAACCCAGATTGAATTGGAAATACTTTACTAACAGTACCATTTCTACTAAAATTGGCCGACCATTTATAAAATTATTTGCCCAGGAAAATGAATTCTGGGTTTACCTTAGGACTACCAGAAACACTCCTCTCTTTCAGAGAAGTAGAAAGACCATCTAGCTTCTGACTGGGGGGCTGGGAGGGGTCTGGCTGGAGTGACCAGGCAGATACTCTTTAAAGGTTGGCATGTGCATGGGGTGAGGAGACAAAGGCAGAATTCATATCTTTCCCCAAATCACTACCCTGCCCCTGTGCTACTGTATGGGAAGAATGCTCAGTATTAGATGATTTTGCTTTTAGGAGCACATAAATACTTCAGCTGAAAGATGCCATGGCATCTACTGTGCTTTCAGGGACTCTCCGCAGACACGCGCTGAGAAAGGGATTATGGAATGTAGGAGAAAGCTTGCACCCACTCACTCATCAGCAGACACTCAGTGATCCCTGTGATATTACAGCTACTCTGACAGGTGCTGGGGATACAGAGGATAGAGATGGATAAGGAACTGTCCCTGTCCAACGGGCTCACATTCTAAGCAGGAGTGACAGATATCTATCTAAAGGGTGTTCTGTCTATAATACAGCAAGCATAATAGAAAACACAAGAAAGCATTGCATTGTAACTTCAGGGGTTTACATGATAGCTGGGGATATATAATCAACAACCCAAAATTAAATCGGAATAAAGAACATAATATTTCAGACATCACAAGGAAACTAGAAGCAAGAAGTGAGGGAATAGTGTACCCTGTTCCTTGACCATAGAACCCCCCTTTTTCCCATGGAATATCTCACATAACTCAGAACACAACTGTGACATGCAAGAAAACTTGAGGGTATTTGAGTGTGAGAAATAAGAAGTATAAATCCAAGAGAGGGAGAAACTTTTAATTAAGCCATGCTAGGTTAACCGCTGTGCTTATCTTTGCTTCTGTCCAAATTTCTCTAAAAAGGTAATAAAGATAACAAAAATAATACAAGCACACAAGGGATAAGAGAGAACGAGAGAGCAGACAAGATGATTAAATTCTGAAACATGGACAGCTGAAAGCAGGAAGTAACAGACAGAGCAGACAGAAGAAACCCAAAACTCAAGGCTGGTAGTGGAGTGCCAACCAGAAACTATGTGTTTTGCACCACAGAACTCCAGAATGTCCCAGGAATTGGAAGCCACAGGTACCTGGAGCTGAAATGGAACTCGCTGAATTGATGCAGTTGGACCCTCCATCCTCCTCCCCGAGCCAGTCCTTTCAGCTCCCAGAGAAGCAGGTTTACTTGCTGGAGAGGAGGAATCACAGAGGCTGTGGAAATGGGAAGAAGACAGGTCATGCAAACACAGGAGTTGGAAGAAGGTATGTCCTCCCCACTTCTGTGTCCCATTTGCATCTCAGAACATTGTCTGATAACTAATGATCTGAGTTTATAACCTCTATTCGGGAGAGATTAGAGTATTTTACTCAGGGGCAATGGATCAGCAAAGAGATGGTGGGGGGGACCGTGATTAATACTTGGGTCTTCCAAAGCAATGTCTAGGTCCACTGGTAAGACATGAAGTTCATTTGTGTACAAAGAGCATCTCATCAGAATTTTAACACTTCTCTCTTAGACACTAATGGGCTATTAAGGATCATGGAACTTGTGAGAAAACCCCAAAACATAAGATGGAACTCAGAGGAAACAGATTAATTCAGAGAGTAGAAAAAAACATCTTAAAGGATTATCATTAGTGTCCTTATGAAGTTATAAGAGGAAAGCATTCATTAACAAAAAGGAGAAAGAAACAAAAAGCACCCCAACAATAAGAAAGAGCTCTTAGGAATCTCAAAAGAAGGGAAGAAACTAGAAGAGTTATAATGTTTCCAATACACAAAAAAAGAAAAATATTTAAGGTAATGGATAACCTGGTTATTCTGATTTGATCATTATACATTGTACCCAGGAATCAAAATATCACAAACACCCACAAAATATGTACAATTGTAACATCAATTAAGTTTTTAAAAAAGAAACGAAAACACTAATAATAATAAAAAAAATTAAAACTTTAATAGAAAAGTTGGATGACAAAGTTTAGTATATGTTCTAGAAAGTAAAACAAAAAAGCCACACTGGGCGCTTTGGCTCACGCCTGTAATCCCAGCACTTAGGAAGGCCAAGGCGGGTGGATCACCTGAGGTTAGGAGTTCAAGACCAGCCTGGCCAACATGGTGAAACCCCGTCTCTACTAAAAATACATAAATTAGCCAGGTGTGGTGGCAAGCGCTTGTAATCCAAGCTACTTGGGAGGCTGAAGCAGGGGAATAGCTTGAACCTGGGAGGCAGAGGTTTGCAGTGAACCAAGATTGCACCATTGCACTCCAGCCTGAGTGACAGAGCAAGACTCAAAAAAAAAAAAAAAAAAAAAAAAAAAAAAAAAAAAAAAAAAAAAAAAGCCAAAAAGAAGAGAAATAGGGGAGAATAGAAGAGATGAGAAAACTAGAATACCATAGATGAGATCGTATATCTAACTAACAGGAGTTTCAAAAAGCCAGATAAAGAAGAGAGAAGAAACTTACGAAGAACAGGAATTTATAGATTGAACAAGCCCATGCATGTGTAGCACAATAAATAAGAAAGATTCTATTCTTTAATAAATAAGAAAGATTCTATTCTAGATGGCATCTAGAATATAATATTGATCTAACTAACTAATGTAGGACTCAAAACAAATCATATTCAGGCACAATAGTAACAGTAACATGAAAATTTGCCCCTGTTGTATTTATTCTCAGTACGTTGCTGGTGAGTGTGCACCATCAAAATGAAAGAGCAGGTCACATGACAGAAAGAGATGGAATCAGGGAAACAGGAAATCCCATGTGGGAGCAAAGGGAAGGGAGTTCCCTGAATGATGGTGATGGTAGCTTCCAGAACATACATTGTTTGCAGGGTGCAGCAAAAGAGCAAGGGCTTTAGAAGGAATGCTTCCAAAAACAAAAAGGGAAGTCATTTTATTATTTGATAGTTTGACAACATTAGGAAAAATTTTTATAGTTGTTTTAGAAAATTTAGGGCTGAATTCCTAAAAGAAAAGGAAGCAAACAAACATGCAAAGAGACCAAGGAAATGATTAACTCCAGAGAAAACAAAACCTTGAGCAAGAAAAAAAAAAAGAAAATGATAGTAAACTATATGACTTAGCTGTGAACAGTACTTACATAATTATAAGCAATATAGCATTGATATAAATAAAAACCGTAATTAAGTTTCATTTGAAGTATGGTGGAAAGTAGTGTGTGTGTGAGGACGGGGCAAGAAGGGTGAGATTGGGTAAGAAGGAAGTCAATAATGCATATAATTTAAAAATAAATATACATTGGCCGGGCGTGGTGGCTCACGCCTGTAACCCCAGCATTTTGGGAGGCCGAGGTGGGTGAATCACTTGAGATCAGGAGTTCAAGACCAGCCTGGCCAACATGGTGAAATCCCATTTCTACTAAAAATAAAAAAAAAAAAATTATCTGGGCATGGTGGCACATGCCTGTAATCCCAGCTACTTGGGAGGCTGAGGCAGGAGAATCACTGGAACCTGGAAGGTGGAGGTTGCAGTGAGCCAAGATTGCGACACTACACTTCAACCTGGTTGACAAGAGTGAGACTCCGTCTCAAAAAACAAACAAACAAAAAAATTAAATAAATATACATCCAGTTAAGCATGTAATGTACTGATATGGGGGTAAATACTAAAGGACTTGAAAGTGATTGTCTCTGTAGAGTGGGAAATTAGGAGCAAGGAGATGGGAGAGAATATTTGTTTTTCTTTATCAAGCTTGCTGTACTATTAACCAGTTAAAACTATCTATATGCATTGCTTTGTTAAATACAAGAACTAAGTGAAAAACAATGTTAGCAATGTGGAAAAGGCATATGGTATAAAATTGTATCCATTTTATGAATATTCACCAAATAAAAGAACATTTAAATATAAAAATAGTTGGTTATAAACTATAGTGGCATTTAAAATGGGCATTTTGGTGCCTTTGGTAAGGATCTGCCGCTTTGAACTACTGCAAATTAACAAGCCTTTTTTTTTTTTTTTTTTTTTTTTTTATTCTTACTCTGTTGCCTAGGCTAGAGTGCAGTGGTGCAGTCTTGGCTCACTGCAACCTCTGACTCCTGGGTTCCAGTGATTCTTGAGCCTCAGCCTCCCAAGTAGCTGGGATTACAGGTGTGCCCCACCACACCTGGCTAATTTTTGTATTTTTAGTAGAAATGGGGTTTCACTATGTTGGCCAGGCTGGTCTCGAATGCCTGCTTCAGCCTCCCAAAGTGCTGGGATTACAGACATGAGCCACTGCACTGGGCCAACAAGCCACTTTGAAGAATGGTTTACCACATCACAATTTGATTATTAAATGTCGGCAACAGAATCACATCATGTTTGTATTTTATTTAATAGTTCATGAAATAAAAGCTGAATGTTATGAATTTTTAAAAGCAGGATAATATAATTTGTCTTTTTGTCAATTTTGAGTAAAGTAAAATCTTAAAAATTCTCCACTACACATGAATTAATTTAATAATAGAAGAAAATAAAATAATTAAAATAAAGTAAAATAGACATTTTTACTGCTTTTATTTCAAATGTTTTGATGCCATTGCTTTTCTTATTGTATTTTCAGAAGTGTGAGAAGCTCAATTTAGCACTTGGCTGATCCATACTATATATTTTATTTCAAAGACTAGAAAAAGGAGGCCTAGAGAAGTTGATGGTCAAAGGTCCCCCAGTGGCATGGATGAGACGTAGAATAACATGGCTTACTGGACAAGAGCAGAACATTTCTAAACTTTAAACTCAATGAGAAAAACATAGTTGTCTCTGTCCAAACATGGATTAACTGCACTTTCAGGCAAAAACTCAGTTGAGCCACTTCAATTGCATTTGACAAAAGGCTCAGTTTTCCAAAAATGAAATAGCAATATGTTTTCTTTTTTTTTTCCCCATTATGAAACTACAATTTTCATGACAGCAGAGAAGTTTATTTTGGATAAGAAAGAAAAAAGGAAAAACACAGCCATGAAATTTCTAAGAAGGTGAGAAAACTTCAGAGACCACAGTTTCAAATAATTACAGTGGAAACTACTTTAGTAGTTAAAGAAAATATTTATGTAGGAGACTAAAGCATTACACCATGGAAAACTCTCCTAACCCCTTCTATATGGACATTTTGTCTCATGTTCATGTACTAAACCTAAAAGACCCTTTTTGGAATGTCCTTCATCCCCAGCCAGGCCTGTCTAGTCTGCTTGCCCTTTAGAGCTCAGCTTCAGACCACCCTTCTCATCAAATCCTCCCTACTTTCTGTCTTTATCTGTTTCTCATCTTTCTAGTTCCTTTTTACTGGTGATACATGCAAAGGGTAGCACTTAATTTTTCAAGACTAGCTTCCTTTGTGCTAGTTTGGGTTCCAGTGTCAGAAAATAAAACCTTTGAAGGCAGGAATTTTTTCTTACACCTCTTTGTATCTTCAGAGGACTGGCCCCACAGGAAGTTCTGAGAGCCCTGACTGCCTAGCTATCTTTATCACCAGCTCTTCTTGGAGACTTCAGAAGGCTTCCACATCTTCCTTTACTTATTTAAGCAAAGCACTCTGATGAGCTTTCCTTCTTAGGTGCTGAGTACAGAAAGAGGTATATTTTTCCCTCTCTTTCTCCCACAATAGCATAATGGTGCAACATGGATTAAAACCACTTGGGTTCAAATACCAGACTCACCGAACTTCTTAGCTGAGTGATCACTGACAAATTATTTAATCTCTCCCAGCCTCAGTTTCACCATTTATAAATTGGAAATAGTAGTATCTATTTCAAAGTTTTATTGTGAGGAATAAGTGAGAAAATATCTTTAAATACTTATGATGGCTGGCATGCAGTAAGAATTCATTACATCCTACTTGTTGCAATTCTGTGAAAAAGTCTGGGCCTCTTATATCGAAGATGCTTCTTTATGAGCATGGTGTGTAGTGCACTGTACCAGGCCGAGCAGTGGGGCAGCAATTCTGCTCCATGATGGAGCCCCTGCTTGGTAACCCCACTCAACACCAGCAGAGATATCTTCGGTGTAACTGGCCCCTGTAGAATCTGCTCATAGCTGCTGGCAAGGGTGGAAATACACATGAATCCTGAATGGAAGTGACCTTCAGATGAGGAGATGAGCACATGGAGCTCAGTTTGATGGTAAGAGACTGTATATGCAAATGGACAATGTCTGACTGTGTGTAAAAATATAGCTCTGACCCACATTCTGCAGCAACCAGCCCAGGAAACCAATCTATTATCTAGAGCAGCCAGGCCAGAAAGCCAGCCTGCTATCTGCAGGTCAGACTCATGGGAAATCAGACCACTATCTCTAGTAACAATTCAGAAATCCAAACAATAACTCTTCTAACAATCTGCCCCAAATGGCCTGGATTTCATTAGTAACTGACAGCTTCCTTAAATTTGGTCTCTGCCTGCAACTTAGGAGTAACTAGAGAAAGCCTTGACCAGTCACATAGGATGTCCTGCTTCTAGGCATAGAATCTACCTCCAGATTCCCCATGCCAAAACTCTCCAATCAGAGCATACTTGAAACCTTCCCTTTTGTTCCACTGTAAAGCTCTCCCACTCCTCTGCCTGCCTGTGAGCCTTGCCAACTGCAAGTGACACAGTACTTGACTCCCTTGCTATAGCAAGCTATGAATAAATAGCTTTTGCTTGTTCTCATTTGGTTGGTCTTCTTTTATTTCCACCATGGGCTTATTTAAAACAAAGGCTCAAATGTTGTCCTGTCACCAGGTCTCAATCTGAACTGATTTCCAGATTATAGACGAACATAGTCTTCACTGTGCTGCCTACTCTGAATATATCCATGCAGATTCATTCAATTTTTCTGGAGGAGACCCATCAGCAATTTTCATAAGATGAGTAACACTATCTGTCTCAGTTGTAAGACCTCAAAAGTGCTGTGTCTGTTGGATCATTCACCAACCATTTTACATTTCTGAATCAGAAAGTATGATACTGATAGTTCATTTTCCATGTAATTCTAATGCAGGCTTAAATACCAATTTCTTGACAAAAGCAGTCTGATTTTAGAATTGATGAAAAATTGTTTCTTCTTTTTAACATTTGCAAATAGTCATATTTCCATAATAAAAAGTCGTCTAGTTAGCTCGTGCCCCTTTCCTTGTATTTCTAACCTATTAGCAAAGGGACTCCAGCCTTCTGCAACATGTTTCTTTGTTATAAAGCCAGAAAGCCTTGCAAGTAAACAAAACAAATAATCCCTCAAATTTATAATTGGACAGGAAAATCACAGGGACAGAGTGACTAATCACCAAATCAAGAAAGACCTGAGGGATGAGACTCTCAATAACCATTTGCCGAGGGAATGGTAAAATGAGCCAGCTGTGAACCGAGGGCTGTGCAGCTTGTGTGTGTGTGTGCTCATGGGACACAGCCAAGTCGAGGGACTCGATGGACCGTTTACACCACTCGCCACCCTAGCCATTAAGCTCAGGGGAAAGGGTTTTGTTTTTGTTTTTTTGTGAAGCCACAGTTGGGAACCCCACAGGTGAAGAGGAGTTGTGGCTGGACTGCAGGAGGGGCCCTTAGGGCAGTCAGAACTTGTCAGCAGCTCCCTTAAGCCACTTGGACATGTCCTCCTCTGAAATCTTTTTTAAAAAACTAAAATGTCTACTTTCTCTTAAAATCCGTTTTATTATAAGTTTCAATCAATTCATTTTTAAAACTTTTTGTATCATTTATGATGCAGGAGATATATTTTAGTGTGACCAACATATTCTGGAGCTAGATAGAGGTGGTGGTTACCCATTGCTGTGAATGCCACCGAATGGTTCATTTTAAAATGGCTTAACACGAGTTATATGAATTTACCTCAGTTTGAAAAAGTGAGAGGAATGAGGAGAGAAAAAAAAAAACATTCTTTCTCAATAGCTGTCGTTAAATAGAGACCTCCAATCTCTTTAGTCATTCATTCACTTAATAAATGTTTATTGAGCATTTTATCTGAGCTCAGCAAATTGTCATTGCTGTATCTCTAACTGTCATCTCAGAAAACATGTGAATTCATCTCATAGTTGTCACTGTCCTTCCTCCCCTCCTCCTCTCTACCCCTGTTTGCTTTTGAGACAGGGTCTCACTCTGTCCCCAGGCTGGAGTGCAGTGGCTGGATCTCACTGCAGCCTCACCTCCAAGGCTCAAGCAATCCTCCCACCTCAGCCTCCCAAGTAGCTGGGACCATAGGTGTGCACCACTTTGCCCAGTTAACATTTTTATTATTATTATTATTTGTAGAGATGGGGTTTCACCATGTTTCCTAGGCTGATCTCAAACTCCAGAGCTCAAGCAAACCACCTGCCTCCCAAAGTGCTGGGATTACAGACGTAAGCCACTGTGCTCGGCCTGTCCTTCCCCTTTGACAACCCAGTTCTCTCTGATCACTCACTCAAATATATACACACAAATCCTTCTGACACAAAAACATTCTCTCCATTCCCATTCTTTTATAAAAGTATCAAGTGTTGAGACCTCCAGTTACAACTGTTTCACGAAGCTCCCCAACACCTGTCCTGTAACTCTAATGCAGCACCTCGAGGGCCCAGCCTGCCAGGATCTAGAGCTCTGGTCTTCACCCCCAAGACTCTGGAATCTGGGAATATGTCCTTCCCTAGAACATGTGTCTCACTGGCTTTAGGCAAATAAGAACTGCCCGGTACTTATTTTTTCAAACCTCCTTAAAAGCAAACTTCCAAAATGCCACATTCCATTATCCTGAAACTCACCTTTAAAGGTAATGGGAGATTAATAGATACCAATTGTACGACAAAAAGACAGAAATGCATACGTAAAGAGTAGACTAGATAAGTGTAAGCCATTCATTGCTACGCCAAGTAAAAATTACGTTTGAGTGAAAAGGTATATTTTTATATCATTGCATTCGGTAATGAAGTGACAGGCACGTAAAAATCTTGCCTTTTCTTTATTTCTATTGTACTTACATGGAGATAAATGTCTGTGTGTTCTGTTTTATTTGTGGTTCCCATTCTAAGATCTCATAAATTATTTATTTTTATTTGGGTTGTGTCGTCTCCCAGGATTTTACTTCAATGTGTTCGCCAGTGATCTGCTAATTTTTATTTTAAAGGGGAAACATGAACAGAATCTCATTTACATCTAAAGCATGAGCTAACTCCAAATACTATTGCTTCTCCCTGGAACTGGTTTTTAAAATCGCAGACTGGGCTCTTACTTCAAGCCTGACTGTTTTTCCCATCTCAACTTTATGTCTGTGCGATTTGTGAATTGTAAACAACAATCATTTTTTAATGTTCTTAGGGAAATACTTTGGCTGCATTTCAAGCCTTTTATGTATTCTCCTCATGATGTTATCTGTAATTAAGCTTTAGATAATTAACATTTCCCTCAAAATCGGTATCTCTATATCTTTCCCCCTTGTTTGTTACAGAACATTAAATTAAATTCAGTACTGCTTCCACTCTGTCCTCATCCCTGATCCCGAAGGTCAGCCAAGTTTTAGTTTAGTTTTTTTTTTTTTTGCATGTAAATAATAAAAGAAGTGTGGATCAAAAAGTAGCATTTGATGTAGTAGTAAAAACCGGGGTTGGAGACTAGGAAAGAAATTGTCTTTATGCAGCTATACTATTCCTTTTTCACTCAAACTACTCTCAAAAGCCTTCTCAGCCAATTAATGGACTAAGGCAGCAGGTGACGGGATGACTGGAGTCGAGAAGCTGATTCAGCCACACCTCTTAATGCATCCCAGCTACTTTTAGGAGCAACTTGGCTCATAGGTGGTTCTCTAGACTGAAGAGGAGGCATTTTACTGTTCAGGGGTAGTGATAATACACTGGGAAATAGCTCACACAAACCATTTCACCATTATTTTGTTATTTCAGCTATTAGGAAAATAGATGCTACATTTTACATGTAGATGGCACATATCTCTGTAGGAATTCCAACTCTTACAGAATCCATTTTCCTTTATATTCTTGTAGATGGGGGAGAGTAGTAGTGTGAATGAAGCTTGTCTAAAGCATGTGGAAAATGAGGAGAAACCCAAAGCCCTTGACATTGAAGCTATAGGACAAACCTGCTGTATACTTTCCCTGAAGATAAAAGTAACCTGTAATGCCCCCAGAAACACGGCTCTTGTTTAATCTCTGCTTAAACATTGACTAAAGACACAATAGCCTCATCTAGTAATGTGATTCTGGAGACAGTGCTGTGGTCTGCAACTGGAGATGAATGGCCAAGCCAAGCATGCAAAGATGGGATGCTGTGTGTGGGGACAGATCTACAGAGTCTCACTCTGTTACTCAGGCTGGAGTGCAGTGGTGCGATCTTGGCTCACTGCAACCTCCCAGGGTCGAGCAATTCTCCTGCCTCAGCCTCCCGGGTAGCTGGGATTACAGGTGCCCACCACCACACCCAGCTAATTTTTGTATTTTTAGTAGAGACAGGGTTTCACCATGTTGGCCAGGCTGGTCTCCAACTCCTGACCTCAGGTGATCCACCTGTCTTGGCCTCCCAAAGTGCTGGGATTACAGGTGTGAGCCACCGTGCCCAGCCCAGATCATTTTTTAATGAAAGTGGAGTCTACCACAAAAATTCAACACGTATCTTCAAAAGAGAAAAGGTTATCTTTCACAGAGGGTTTGAATGTAGTTATTAAAAGGTAACAAGCTTAGTATAACAGGAAATGAATTAGGGATGTTTTAGTCACACAAAATAAATAATGATTCACGTTTACTAAGGAAGAAGCTGAAAACCTTTAGTATTTAAGACTGCAGGTGGGGTACTAAGTGCCTCATTACAATTATCAGTGGTTGACGCTGGGAAACCATCCTTCTAAAGAGGGTCAAGACCACTTTCTGCCTCTCTGGACACAGATAACCATGAAGGTTGTAAAGACTGCTATTTGCAGAGAAATAGCAAAGCCAGCAATCTATTCTTACCGATGTTCTTTAAGAGCTCAGGCCTCTCATACTCAATCATCTAGTACACATTTCCACTGCATATGGTGACAGAATAATGTGTATAATATATGTAGCAGGGAGCCATGGACTGAACGTGTGTGTACCCCAAAAACTCATGTTGAAACTTAATCCCCAGTGTGATGGTATTTGGAGATGAGGCCTTTGAAAGGTGACTGGGTCGCAAGGGCTCATGCATGGGATTAATATCTTATAAAAGAGACAAGGAACCGCCCTCTCCCTTCCTATGTAAGGATACAACAAGAAGGCACCATCTCTGAACCAGGAAGCTGCACCAGACACTGATTCAGTTAGTGCCTGACCTTGGACTTCCCAGCCTCCAGAACTGTAAGAAATAAATTTCTGTTGTTTATATGCGGCCCAGTCTATAGTATTTCTGTTATAGTAGCCATAATGGACTAAGATACAGGATTTCCATTTGAACCATAGTTGTGTTCAAACTAGTATTCTGATGTGCCTGTGCAATGATGGGAAAGGGTCCCCTTTTGAGAGTGACCAAGAGGCCCCCTGGACAAAAATACTGAAGGAAAAAGGAGATGCACAAGAAGAGGCCCTTGGGGAGGGACACTGCTTCCGTGGATAGCAAAGTGCCTGTCACACCAGGTAAGATCTGCCTATGGTCATAACTTTGTCTATGGTACTTACATGTTGTACAGCAAATTTGTCGATGGCAATCTACACAATGCTATCACCTTCACATGCGATAGGAGGGCTATGCAAAAGCCTATATTTTGTTTTTCAAAAATTATCTTGCTTTAAAACTAGTGAAACCTACACTAGAAAAAATCCATGAAATTTATTTATTAGAGCCACAAACCCAGAGGTTATTAATGAAACAGAAATGCTTTCTACCCAGGCATTTCATACTGAAGTTGAAACAGTATGAAAATAAATGTAGGGCGTGGTGGCTCACACCTGTAATGCCAACACTTTGGGAGGCTGAGGTGGGTGGATCACCTGAGGTTGGGAGTTCAAGACCAGCCTGGCCAATATGGAGAAATCCTGTCTCTACTAAAAATACAAAATCAGCTGGGCATGGTGGCACATGCTTGTAATCCCAGCTACTTGGGAGGCTGAGGCAGGAGAATTCCTTGAATCTAGGAGGCAGAAGTTGCAGTGAGCCAAGATCGCGCCACTGCACTCCAGCCTGGGCAACAAGAGCAAAACTCCACCTCAAAAAAAAAAAAAAAAAAAAAAAAAAAAAAAAAAAAAAAAAAAAAAAAGAAAAAAAAAAAGAATGTAACATATTTAGAGCAGTAGATTTTTTTTTTTCTTGAAATATTGTCTTCTTAGGGATATGAACATGTCCAGGCCAGTTATTCTCTCACAAACAGGATTTAGAGGGAGCTGTGTTTTCCATGGTGAAAATATCCAGATTCATCAAAAGAAAAAAAAAACACTCACAACTAGCTAAACTCAAACCTTCAAGGGAATGACATGTGGAATCCCTCAAATGTTTACATTCAGAGTTCCAAAGATAGATATACTGTCTGCATAATTTGGTAAATACTTCTTTTGTAAAGTAAATATAATTTTTATTCTGAAAAACTTAATGACGGAGTTTTCCTCAAGGAAATTTTGGATTTAAAAATCCTGATTTAAGATAGCCAGTTTTATTTTTTCCTCTTTTTTTTTTTTTCATAAAGTTGCAGGGCCAGGTGCGGTGAATCACGCCTGTAATCCCAGCACTTTGGGAGGCTGAGGCTGGTGGATCACCTGAGGTCAGGAGTTCAAGACAAGCCTGGCTAACATGGTGAAACCCCATCTCTACTACTAGTGGCACATGCCTGCAATCCCAGCTACTCGGGAGGCTGAGGCAGAAGAATTGCTTGAACCTGGGAGGCAGAGGTTGCAGTGAGCTGAGATTGCACCACTGCACTCCAGCCTGGGTGACAGAGGGAGATTTTGTCTCAAAAAAAAAAAAAAAGGTTGCAAAGTAGTCCTTAACTCAGATTACTACTGGGAGATTTGATAAATAGGTGAGCACAGCACTATGGTTAATACCATTTGAATTGTACATGTATGAAATAAAAATATTACTCATTCCTCACAATTACGGGTCAACTGGCTGGTATATGAGACTAGTGTGGATGTAGGGCTGGGCTGATCAGTTTCTTAGTTGGGCAGTGGTGGGCTACACAGAACTGTGTCCTCCATGACTTATAATGAGTCCCGCATTTTTGTGTTTGGGTGGCAACCATCCTAAGGACACTCATGCATACTGCGTGAACTTCTGTTATAATAAGACAATGAAGATAAAGGATATGCTTCGCAGGCTGATGATACAGTTCTCAGACTGATATGTTCTCAATTTAAGTCTCAAACAAAGGAACTACTGTACTGTCCACTTCAAATCGGATGCCAAGAAACTACAGATTCAACTCCCCCAGGACTCATGCATGAATTTAAGGTAATGGAGCTTAAATAAAACAGCAAGTAAACATTAAATGGTTGTTTTTTAAAAACGTTGGCAAGACCAATGTTTTGGAGTTTTGTGGCTTCTCCATTATAGAAGGTAGTCTTGTTTGTTATGGGAAGAAGAGTATGTGGGAGATCAAATGTTTTCAGGTGATTGTTGCAATTGGTTTGCACACGCGGCAGACACAGCCTGTAGCTGAGCAGGCAGGAAGGATGAATGCCTCGACCAAGGTGTGGGCAGGCTCTTCGGCTGACACGAAGACGGTGCCCACGGCATAGCCGAGGAGGTGGCAGCTAGAGCTCCAGCAATGGCTGAGGTGGTTTCCCAGACCTGAGAGCATCTCCTAGACACCTTCAGGGCTATGAGGGTGCTCAGCAGCAGGTGGAGAGGAAGAAAGCAAAAGGAAATGAACTAATGTAGCAGAGAAGTCTGTGCGTACAGGTACATGTGCGTCCCACATGGGCACTCCAGATATGGAACACACACACAGACACACACACGTATAAACTAAGAAGACCTGTAGCTCTGGGGTTGCTCCTATTTCTGGTGGTGACAAAGACAGAGGCACAGCCCCTGTTACTAAAATTGTGACCTAGATTTTACTCCATTGCTGGAAACCAGAGAATGGCTGTGTGTGGCTGGTACCAGCTCTTGCTGAAATATTACTGGTCAGAAATTATTTTAATTAAACAGTTGAAATAACATATGCAAAAATACTCTCTAGAGCACTATACATTTATGTCATAGAAATATTTTAAAACTAAACATTCATATCATAGCTGGATATTTGCTAAACTTTTCTCAAATAGAATGAACATATATGAGATATATGTATATGTTTACAGTATGTATGTATATAATGAGTTTTATGACAAGTAAACCTTTAAATAAAGAGCATAGAGAATGTTTCTTTTTACAGATTTATTTTATTTTATTTTTTTGAGACGGAGTCTCACTCTGTTGCCCCAGCTGGAATGCAATAGCGTGATCTCGGCTCACTGCAACCTCTGCTTCCCGGGTTCAAGCAATTTTCCTACCTCAGCCTCTCAAGTAGCTGGGATTATGGGAGCCCACCACCATGCCTGGCTAATTTTTGTATTTTTTTAGTAGAGATGGGGTTTCACCATCGTTGGTCAGGCTGGTCTCGAACTCCTGACCTCCGGTGGTCTACCTGCCTGGGCCTCCCAAAGTACTGGGATTACAGCTGTGAGCTACCGCTCCCTGTCTACAGATTCCTATTATTAATGTTTCCATGGGAAAAATGTAACAATGAACTTTCCTGACACAGGTTTTCTTTGGGAAGTAGCAGTGTTAGACCTATCCTCAAAGTAGAGCATTGTTGGCACTTTTTTCCTCTGGAATAACAGTTTGAAATCTGCTTGTAAAGTAAATTACAGGAAAGGAGAATATTTAATAAGTTAAAGGAAAGCCAAAAATATTTTACCTTTGCTAATAGTCTAAATATTCATGGGGCATTTATCACGATGAAATGCATGGCTGTAAATCTCTAATTAAATTGCTATTTCCAGGCCTTGAGCTACAATGAAAATTCTATAAAGAAGGCTATAAACCAGTTATCAACCTATTTTAATCACAGTTTAAATTAATACAAGAAAATAGTATTCAAGGAGAGGGAGTAATTTTAAGTCACACTAGATAGGCTGAACATTCCAAACGAGATGGCAAGTACTCCACAGACAAGGACTGCTTCTCTGATTTCTTTGCATGCACTCAGGGCATTGAACAGGACTCCGCAGAGTGAGTATTCCATAAATCCTGCAGACTGACTTGCAAGAGTCTCTTAAAAAATAATAAAAATGCCATTTACCTCAGGTTTCAGGTTAGAACATCCTATGAGGCTTTCCCTGGCCAGTAATAATAAACTCATCAAATAATGATGCCAACAATTGGACACGCTCACCAACCTAGTATAAAGGGATCAATGCTGCTAAATTTGCACAGAGGAAATCTTGCTTGCTGTTGAAAATCAAACACGAGGCCATTGTAATTCAGCGTCCATCCAAGAGCCAGAAAGGGAAAAGGTATGACGAAAAACAGATTAATTTGTGGTTAGATGCAAGGCATGCTTTAGTCCAAAGAGAACAGCTACCGTGGCACATTCCCTAGGAGTACCTGTATACCGGCACTACCCACATGGTTTCCAGAATTCCACATACAGATGTTAATAAAGTCATGGGCTCAGACTCCTCTCAGGGAAAAATGACAAGAACTTTTAAATAGGGACATTCAAAACATTTATTCTACAACTATTTTTAAATATAGCAGTCCCCACTTATCTGCAGTGGTTTCAGTTAGTTACCAGTCAACCAAGGTCCAAAAATATCAAATGGAAAATTCCAGAAATAAGCAATGCATAAGTTTTAAATTGCACCAAGTTTTGCGTAACGTGATGAAATCTTGGGCCATCCCACTGTATCCTGCCCAGGACGTGAATCATCCGTTTGTTTAGCAGATCCACACTGTTTACACGGATCACCTGCCTGTTGCTTACATGGTGATCAGACTGACTGTCACAGTATTGCAGTGTTCAAATAGCCCATATTATAATAAAGCCCCCAGTGCTCAAGAGTGGTGATGCTGGCATATTATTACAGTCCTATTTTATTATTAGTTATTGCTGTTAATCTCTTACTGTGCCTAAGTTATAAATTAAGCTTTATCATAGGTATGTATGCACAGGAAAAAACATAGTGTGTATATATAAATGTGTATATATACATATCTATATGGCTCAGTACTTTCTGTGGTTTCAGACATTTACTGGGGGTCTTAGAATGTTTTCCCTCCAATAAGGGGGGACTACTGTATCTAGTATGTGCCAATTACTGATCTAATTATTGAGGCTCAAATCGTAAGCAAAATACAGTTTCTGACCTTTAGGAGATTAAAAAAGGCCCGAGGAAAAGAAGTATTGTATACTTTGAAGAGAACTAGATATAAATTACAGAGGAGTTACCCTGCTTACAAATATGCACCAAGCACTAGAAATTATATCCAGCCACAGCTTTAGCCTGGTTCTGCTTCAAGCTACCAGCTTGACCCCAGCACGATGCTGCATAACCCTAGTGAGAATCCTCTCATTTCTGTGTGGGCTCTGAACCTTGAACCTTTTTCCTCCTTTTTCTTACTTTGATCTGAGTCTTTCCTCTTAAGTCTCATTGTTTTGTTTTGTTTTTCCGGTCTTGACACCAGAGTTTTTACCTTTGGTATAGAGCTCTTACCTACCCATATTTCACCAAGCTTATATATTTTTACATTCTTTATTTAGGAAGTTTTAAAATGTGCATAAAGGAAAACACTCATTACACAGTGAATGATTCATTAAACAATAAATTTCCATGAACCCATCACTGAGCTTCAACAATCATCAATTTCGCCAATCTTGTTTCATCTATCCATAACCCCTTTTTATTATAAAGTTAACATTATTTTCATTGCTTAAGTTATTTTGATTTCTAATTGTTACTGAGAAATAAAATAGTTTCCAGGCACAGGGCTAATACCTAGCAAAGAGTAGATCTTAAAAATATTTGTTCAACGATTGTATTTAATAAAACTGTCTGCTTTTAATGTGGGAGTTTTGAAACTGTCTGAAGAAAAAACGATATTCTGAATTCAGTGTTAGAAGGTGAGACTTAGGAGATTTCCTTTTTAGAACAGGCAAACCTTTTCCAGCTTTTCCTGTTCTGTTTCCCACCCACTACCCAGGAAAAGGAGGTACCCAAACAGGAAGAGGGGACAGAAAGCATCCCATAGTAGCAGAACTCAAAGTAAGGTTTATTTTTCTCTGCTCTCTGGAAACATTTAACTAAAGCAATCATTATTCTAAAATATGTAGTTACTTTGCGGGGTGATGGGGTCTTTTTTCTGGAAATACATTTACTCAAGCATATTTGGTTCATTGTATAGGTTTACATACATTAACCTGCATACAATATCAAACGTACCTGTTCTGGAACCAGAAACAAAGCAATACACGTCTCAGAGAATGCTGAACGAAACAAACAGGCACAGCCTCTGCTGAACTTCAGCAAGAAGTGCCATCAGAGCAATTTCCCGGATCCGAGTTCAGCCCAAATCTACTTAAAAAATTGCCAGTGGAGAGGAAATAACACTTCGCTTATGGGTAATTAATACAGAACTAGTAAAAGTGCTTAAAATCACATTAATTGAAAAGAAAAAGATGGTGTCATCCAAGGATGACAAATGAGGAGACCACATCCTACCCTGGCTTTCCGTCCATATCCCAAAAGATCATAGTAAAGTTAAAATCTCAACCTTTACTTTTACCAGTCCCGCAAAATCACGGTAAAATCTCATTTGTATGGATAGCATAAGAATTAATCAAACAGGCTGGGTGCAGTGGCTCATGCCTGTAATCACAGCACTTTGGGAAGCCGAGGCAGGTGGATCACCTGAGGTCAGGAGTTCAAAATCACCCTGGCCAACATGGCGAAATCCCATCTCTATAAGAATACAAAAATTAGCCAGGCATGGTGGCTGGTGCCTTCTGTTCCAGAGGCTGAGGCAGGAGAATCACTTGAACCTGGGAAGTGGAGGTCACAGTAAGCCTAGGTCACACCACTGCATTCCAGCCTGTCTCAAAAAAAAAAAAAAAAAAAAAAAAAAAAAGAATCAAACAGTATTTAAGTAATCTGGTATAGTCAGGGGAAGACAGATTGATCTGAGATTCAAAGAACCCAATTGTGTAAGCCTTGGCAGGTCATTTAACTTGCCTGAGCCTCAGTTTCCTGGCTGTGCCATGCAAATACACTAAGTCAGAGGTTTTCTTTCATGTCTTAAAGCAGCAGAAACTGATTTTACAAGAAATGTTGCATGACTTTTCAATACATAATATACATAAGCGTGGAGCTACTCTGGTTGAAGTAAAGGCAAGAGCCCCAAGTGCTCAGCACCCCTCCCTCCCCCAGGCCTCTCAGGCCTTTTATGGAGGAACAGGGTTTTAGGATCCCTTCTCTGGAATTCCTGAAGATTTGTCAACCCTAAAATCCTAAGACGGTATCATGGCTAAAGAAATCTAAGGTTAAACTGATTTATAAAACTACTGAGAAATGCAATTTTTCACGTATGAAACATTATTAATATTTCTTTTTTTTTTGAGACAGAGTCTCGCTCTGTTGCCCAGGCTGGAGTGCAGTGGCACGATCTTGGCTCACTGCAAGCTCCGCCTCTCAGGTTCAAGCGATTTTCCTGCCTCAGCCTCCCGAGTAGCTGGGACCACAGGCGCCTGCCACCACACTCAGCTAATTTGTTTGTATTTTTAGTAGAGATGGGGTTTCACCGTGTTAGCCAGGATGGTCTCAACTTCCTGACCTTGTGATCTGCCTGCCTTGGCCTCCCAAAGTGCTGGGATTATAGGTGTGAGCCACTGCGCCTGGCCGAAACATTATTAATGTTTCTATGTGATATTCTGGTTTCTAAAAAGGGTCTGCCACAAACGAAAAGCTATATAGTAGTCCCCTCTTATCCACGGGCAATAAGTTGCAGACCTCCAGTGGATATCTGAAATATTGACTAGTACCAGACTCTATATAAACTCTGTTTTTGCCTATACATACACACCTATGATGAAGTCTAAGATACAACAGAGAAATTAGCATGAAATTCTTTTTCCTTTGTCATAAGTTCAAGGACAGAAGACTGGTTCTTATGGTAGATCTTGGCACCCTCAGCATATGACTTTTTTTTCATTTTAAAATTGAGAACTTTTATATTTTCATTTAAAGGAAGTACTTTATGGTGTCTCTCTGGCATATCCGAATTGCCAGTATCACTACTTTTGCACTTTAGAACCATTATGAAGTAAAGTAAGGGTGATTTGAGCACAGCACTGTGATAACCCTGCAGTCAATCTGACAACCAAGATGGCTGCTAAATGACCCACAGGTGGGTAGTGTAGACAGTGTGGATTCACTGGACAAGGGGACGATTCACATTCCCGGCAGGATGGAGTGGGATGGCGTGAGGTCTCATTATACTACTCAGAACAGTGCGCAACTGAAAACTTTTAAATTGTTTATTTCTGGAACTTTCCATTTAATTTTTTTGGACTGAAGTTGACCTTGAATAACTGAAACTGTGAAAAGTGAAACCATGGATAATGGAGGAACTGCTGAAATACTATTCCAAAGCTAAATCAATATACTTATTAGAATTTCTTCTCATGTACTCCATCTGAAGTCAACATTTCCTTTGAAATTATATTTCTGCATTTTCCCCCATTTTCTAACTAACCATGTATGGATGCAAATTATTTTATAGTTATTTAAATAAGAAAGAATACAAAAGGCTTCCTGGAATAATAGTTTTAAGTAAAGTGTTTAGACTAAAGTTTTCCTTATGAACTATTGATCATCACTTAATTTTAGGAAGAAAATTTTTACACTGGCATCTCACTTGAGCAGTCTAAATGATGGCACACACGGAGGAAAAATATTAACAGTGGTGACAATACTTACGATTTTCCTTCCAATTATGCATTTCTATATATACTATGTGCTATGGGCTAAGTTGTTGTATCCCCCCAATTCCTAGGTTGAAGCCCTAATGCCCGGTACCTCAGTGACTGTATTTGAGACAAGGCCTTTGAAGAGGTGCTTAATTTAAAACAAGACTCTTAGGGTGGGTCTTAATCCAGTCATACTGGTTATCCTTATAAGAAAAGAAACCTTGGATGGAAAATCGAGGCACCAGGGGTTGGTGCACAGAGGAAAGGCCATGTGAGGACACAGGAAGAAGAGAACTCAGAAGGGATCAAACAGGCCAACACCTTGATCTTGGACTTCCAAACTCCAGAATAAGTAGAAAATAAATTTCTGTTGTTTAAGCCACCCAGTCTGTGTATTTGGTTAATGTAGCCCTAGCAAACGGTATTTACACATACATATACACATACAGAAACACTCTAGCAAAGGATGCTTTCATCTACACATCCACACGCACACTCCTCATGGATGATTACCTTCTTCAGTTGAAAGCTTCTTCATATGTTTAATAGCATTGCCAAACACCGAAAATAGCCCTTCACCAAACTATTTTGGAATTTGGTGCACTGCTATTATGTATGATAGATGTTTTCATCTCATAGTAAAATGTGTAGGTTAAGCCTGGAAAATACTACATTACAAAAAAAAATTGAGCTGGGAGTTGTGGCTCATACCTGTAATCCCAGCACTTTGGGAGGCTGAGACAGAAGGATCACTTGAGCTCAGGAGTTCAAGACCAGCCAAGGCAACACAGTGAGACCTCATTACTACTAAAAAAAAAAAAAAAAAAAAAAATCAGGTGTGGTGGCATGCACCTGTAGCCCCAGCTACTCAGGAAGCTGAGACGGGAGGATCGCTTGAGGCTGACAGATCGAGGTTGCAGTGAGCTGTGATCATACCACTGCATTCCGGCCTGGGTGACAGAGGAGACCCTGTCTCAAAAAAAAAAAAAAAAAAAAATGCATCGAAAGATACAAACTTCTTCACGTTTGTTCAGTTTGCTAAAAAAGTTCAGATAATATTTTATACTATGCAGGGTTATACAGAGATGATGAGATTGGCTAACAGAATTTGGGGAGCAAAAATGAATTCTATAATTAGTCAACTTTTCCTTTTAGGTGGGTATTGCTGGATTGTTCCTCTGTTAAAGGCAATCACTAACATAACATTGAGTTTTTTTTTTTTTTTTTTCCCCAAGGATTTGGTAGCTCTGCTTTGTAATATGTGATGATAGTAATAAATAAATAATTTCTCTGGCATTAATGATATTAACATTTTATGTAACTGATTCATTAAGGTCTCAAGTGAATGCTCAAAGCTGTTACAATTCTGTACAAGTTACTTAGTATGAAACACACGCCTCCTACAGCACTATATTGGTTTTAAAATTGATAGCACCATCAGGTCTACAAGGTCTTGAGAAGAATTTCATTTTCTCACTAGTCTAAAGTGATTGTGCTATGTTCCCTGACCTTCAAAAGCTTTTTGTCATTTTTCTGCCGTGTAGTGCAGAGGTTCTTTCCTCTATCCATTTCATTTAAATATGTGCTATGTGGGTAAATCCAATAAACTAAGTAGTCATTTAGTTAAAACCCTTGTGGGGGTCAGAGCTCTAGGGAACATTTCAAGGCACTGATGTTCCTTCTTCAACTCTGATTTCCTAGATCATTGATCATCTTCTACCAGCTCTTTGAAATGGATCCTCTTACCACATGCCCCTTAATCCCCTGTGTTGAGAGGAATGCTAGGTCTGGTACCCATTGGTATCCATCCCCTGGGGGAATGAATGAAAGGAGAGGGAACTCCTTTTCATGATTAATAGTCTAAAATTCTCCCAAGGAGACACAAGCCCTGGACATTGCCAGACAAAAGTCCTTGAAGGTGAGTGGGGAAGAATCTCTTTACTGGCCTCGGTCCCTAGAGCGCCACCTTTGCTCATAAACAAATCTCCTGTCGCTTTCCCAAAGATAAGTCACACGGTCAAAGGTACCTGCAAGGTTGTTACCACATTTTTCTTCCTGGGAGTGCTCTTCCGACTGGAGCGCACGTCAAGGTTGAGATTGTGAAAGAAGGTCAAGTGCATCCCAGGGCCTTGTAAACAATAAGTGCTTAATACTGTGGAATACAAATGAAGGAATGAGGAAGAATGTGCCATTTCAAAAATGTGTAATCCAAAATATGGCTTTGCACTACGTACGCTTTTCGTGGTAGGTTTTAGGTACACTATAAGTTAAAAAATGGGTTTTAACTTGAAAACAGGATTCCATGGTGAAATAAATCTGCTAAGCAGTGGGTTAAACCAGGTGAGAGGTATTTTTGAAACTGCAGGACCCCTCATAGCTTGAATTTTTGAAAGATGGCTGGAGCATTCAGGGATTCTGAAACTTGTTTAGCCACAGGACTTGTTTCTTCTGCAAGGTATTTGGAAAAGGTTGTGCTAAATAGTCTTTAACTCGCAGAAGGGATTAACTATTTATCACGTTAACTGACCAGAGCAAAAATTTTAGATCTTCCACATGTTTGTGGGACTGACCTGGCAACAGTGCCCCAGGAAGGAAAGCATAGTTACCTTGTTGAAATAGGTGCACCATTTCTAATTTTCTTTTCTCATTCTGTGTTCTTTTTTTTGAGATGGAGTCTCGCCCTGTCACCCAGACTGGAGTGCAGTGGTGCGATCTTGGCTCACTGCAATTTCCACCTCCTGGGTTCAAGTGATTCTCCTGCCTCAGCCGCCTGAGAAGCTGGGACTACAGGTGCATGCCACCACGCCCAGCTAATTTTTTTTTGTAGTTTTAGTAGAGACAGGATTTCACCGTGTTGACCAGGATGGTCTCCATCTGCGGTGGCTCACACCTGTCATCCCAGCACTTTGTGAGGCGGAGGTCGGCAGATCACGAGGTCAGGAGATTGAGACCATCCTAATTTTCTGTAAGATGAATGCATGTGTGTGGCAGACGTATCACCGCCAAGTTTACCTTCAACTTTTTCCCCATTAAAAAGACAGGTTTTTGGATGAGAGGCATTTATTATACTGTTTCATAGTAGAGTAAGATGATAGGGCACTATAATAAAGTTTCAAAAAGGGAAGAGAAGCAAAAATAAAATTTGAAGATGTGTAGCCATAGAAGATGCTTCCCTCTTTACTCCTAAGCTGATAATGGAGTCTGATAGAAGAAAATGCAAATCAAATCAAACCAACAAGAATACTAGGTGCCCTGGGGAAGCAGAGCAAGATGCTTGCTTGTGGTGACCCACCTGTCCGGGGACCAGCCTTGTCTTGGTATCTCAGCTGCTGTATATTCATTTTGTTACTTAGTAAATACAATACATTTTCCAATGATGATCGAGTCTCATTTAAATATGTATATTAAGAGGTTTGGTCATATTTACCTATAAGTTCAACAACAAAGAAATGATTATTTCAATGTATTAATCCACCCAGGGTAGCCAGTAAACACATGGTTATGAACACTATACTGCAACACAGAAAAGCTTAAGTTTTAGTGTTAAGTTAAAAATATGTAACTAAGCATATATATTTAATTGTATCTATAAAAAATAAATATAATAAAAATTAAACTATGAATAGCAATTATCTTTGAGAGATGTCATTATAGAGCTTCTTTCTTTTCCTTTCAAAAATTTCTTAATGTGGGATCTACAACTTACAGTGTTTAAAACGTTATATGTTTTTAATAATCTAGTTTCATTCTCAAGTGTGATTTTGTTATCGAGGGGCCATTGTTTTTTGACTTGAGTTACTCATTTCAAGTTTTGTTATGAATACAAATTGGAAAAAAATAGAGATTGATATACACGATTTTTAAAAATTACAGTTAAATTTCCAGGAAATCTTGGTCCTGTTGATTAATAGATGATTGAAAAGACAATAAAGTCTGCTGCACTCTGAGTTAGAGCAGATGGCTTTCATTATAACCAAGGTATTCATTTTAGATTAACTTCCAATAACAGTTTTCCTCCTTCTTCAAAGGGGATGTGCTACTTTCACTTTCTGAAATCGGTGCCCAGTTTTGCACAAGATTTGTTGTTGTATTTGTCGTTGTTGTTTTTTTCCAATGAAGGTGTCAATCAAATTTTCAACAACCATAGAAGAAATCTTAAATAATATTTTCCTTACATCTATATTCAATTGTAGATATAACAAAACAAACCTGCCACCAGACAATAAGGAATATTTTTCCTTTTGTTGTCAATAATAGAAATCACATGCAATGCTGAACTCAGAATATACGACAAAAGTTTACAGAATCTCCTAAAATGTAAACCTAACATTACCCTTACTATGATGCCACTCAAACTTCCTATGATACCACTTGAGGAAGAGAGATGACAAATGGCCAGCAACCCCCAGCCCCCACCACCAAATAGAAGTTATCCAGGTTTAACTTCAAGAATTACCCCCAAGAAATCGATGACCTGCTTTTTCCAAAGAGCCCAGATTTAACACTTGGGTGGTCTATATTGTGCCTTCGACATATAACCTACTTTGCCAAACAATTAAAAGATAAACATGTGCTATAATATATACTGTAAGGAAATGATGATACAAAATAACCAGGTAGCAAATCTTCCAGCTTAATACCATGACCAAGTATCTCTGACTGACTCAGTGTTATCCTCAGTCTGACTAGCTCACCTGTGGCCCCATCGCATAGAGGTATAACCCTGAGCAACTTTATAAATTACACTTTATGAATTACTTATGTGATACTGTACCTCAATTCATAACACAGACCACATCTCTTTTTCTTAGAAAAAAACGAAGGAGGAGATGTGGCTAAAAATCTACAACTAAAACTATTGATTTCCTTGTTTATGCTACATGGAAGGAGAAATCTGTTAGCAAATCTGAGAAGGATCAAAATTCCATTCCCCACTTTCTTCAGTTACACTGTTACTGGAATGTGAATTTCATCTCCTGGCGTTCATTTCTCCTTCCAAAGCCTATGGACGATCCCATTGTTGAAGTATTGAAAGATCCTTTGCTGAAATCTTTGTAAACATGTCACAGTTTCTTAATGCATATCAGATCACAAATTTCATGTAATTTCTCTAATATTTTCCCATTAATAGTATACTTTAGTGATCTTCACCCAGAGAAGCAAATATATTAGTGCCAGGTGCTCTGTGCTCACAAGCAAAGCTGAATGCATTTACATTTGTAAATATCCACTCCAGGAATATCATTGCTCTCTCTCTCTCTCTCTTTTTTTTTTTTTTTAACATCAATGTTTGCAGAGCCATCAACCATTCCAGAGCAATCTGTCTTGCTTGTCTGTGCTCAACTGTGAAAATGCATCTTGATCTCCTACTTATTCCCCAAAGCCATGACTCAAGCATAAAAGCAGATCTTTATTACTAATTGATCTGGTCTTTTCCTGTCCCCAAAGCATGTGCTGCTCTGACCACAATTCTGAAGAAAGAAAAATAGTAATTGAATATTTCAGTTAAATGCAAAATTGCACTTTCCATTCTTCTTCCAATTAAGGTTGGCCTAGGATTTCTAGAAGTCTTCTAATAACTCAAAGCAGACAAAACATGGTGTTCTATTTTCTTTGCTCTAACTAAAGGAGGCATTCAAATATATATTTTCCATTTCCATTTTTATATTTTCCAGGTTTTATTCTCCATGGGATACTGCTACTGCCTTGGACTTAGAATCTATTTTTTCTTGGAGTTCACAATTTGTAATTGATGAAATAATACCCTCTGGCCAGCTTATGTTATGAGCTAGATGTTTTAATTTTCGCTCTAAACTTTGTGAACTGTGTATAATTGCTCAGTAGTTTAAGATCACTTTTTCTTGTCCCATTAAAATGTTGGAAAACAAATAAATCTAACTGAATGGTTTTTCCTAAACTGTTTAAACTAAGTTAATAATCTATTAATAATGTGCAATGGGATTTAACACTAAAATGGCAAAACACACATTATTTTGACAAATTACCCTTGGGGTCTGATAAGACTTAACTAATTATTTATGTACAGTGAAGAGCAATCTGGTAAACAAGCAAATCAAGCCCTGCTAAACCATGTGGAAATTTGGTTCCAATTCATCTCACACCTTCCAGGAATGACCAGCAAAACTACACAGTGGCTTATGAGAAAATCCACCATGTGCTGATTTACCTGAGGGTTGGAAAAGATGCTTACATTTAATTAAACAATCAGTAGGACAAAAAGCCACCACCATAAAAGTAAAACTAAAAACATTGAAATGTCGTAGGTTTGCTGCATGATTTCTTTCAGTTCAGGATCATTTATTTTGAGACAAAAGCCAGTTTGTTTCAACTCTTAAAAAAAGTCAAGGCATTGATTTAGGTAACTTAGAATAATCCCATCTAAATCTTTTATTATACCCATGAGGAAACTGAGGCCCTGAAAGTTCGGTTGCCTTGTACAAAGTGACAGAGGTATTAACATTGACTTTTGGCTCATAAGCCAGGCCTCTTTCCACCACAGTGTGTCGCCAGCGGAATCTCATTCACAGGAGTGGCCAGCTCTAATGGAAGGACAATGACCCAACTATTTCCCAGATTTCTTTTGATGGCTCAAAAAATCTTTACACTTTTTTAAAAATGATTTTTAAAGACGTAGTGCTATAGTTTGATTTGTCTTCTCCAAATCTTATGTTGAAATTTTATCCTAAGTGTTGGATGTGGGGTCTAATGGGAGGTATTTGGGCAGTGGGGGTGGATCCCTAATGAATAGCTTAATCTCCTTCCTCGGTGGGGGCAGGGGAAATGTTCTCACTCTATTAGAGAGAGCTGGTTGTTAACAAGAGCCTGGCGCCTCGCTGCCTCCTTGCTTCTTCTCTCACCATGTGATCTCTGCACATGCTTGGCTCTCCTTCCCCTGTTGCTGTGAGTGGAAGCAGCTTGAGGCCTTCACCAGATGCACATGCTGGCGCCATACTCCTTGTACAGCCTTCAGAGCTGTGAGCCAAATAAACCTCTTTTTTATTATAAATTACCCAGCCTCAGATATTCCATTATAGCAACACAAACAGACTGAGACACTTAGTCTACTTCAAGTTGGATTTCGGGATCTGTAAGCACTTTATTGATAATATATATTGCTATCCTTGTTTTTTTCCTGTATTTCTGTAAAACATCAGTGTTTTCTCCAAAGAAAAATGAATACATAAAAAATAAAAAGAACTATGTTGGCCACGTTTAGCCAGAAAACTTGGGGAATCATTTTATGCTATATACCTGTTTTAGAAATAAAAATTTTTCTTTAAAGAAAAGTTTTAGAAAATGCATTTGGCCACAGAAATTGTGTGTGTGTGTGTGGCGGTTGTTTTAGTAACAACTATTCACATGTTCTAGAACACCTAGCATCCTGTCTTGCATTCACATGGTGCTTGTGATGGTTAATTTTCATCTGCAAACTTGACTGGGCCAAGGGATGCCCAAGTAGCATTATTTCCGCGTGTTTCTGTGAGGGCAGTTCTGGAAGATTAGCATTTGAATTGATAGGCTGAGTAAAGAATAGAGCCCTCATCAGTGTGGGTGCGCCTCCTCCAATCCATTAAGGTTCCGATGGAACAAAATGTTGAAAGAGGGATGAATTCGCCCTTTCTTTTTGAGCTGGGACATCCATCTTCTCCTGCCCTGTGGCATCAGTGCTCCTGGTTCTCAGGCCTTCAGGCTTGGACTTAATCACACACCCCTGATTTTCCCAGTCCTCTAGCTTGCAGACAGCAGATTGTGGGACTTCTTGGCCCACATAACTGTGTGAGCCAATTCCCATAATAAATCTCCTCTTAAATGTATGTACCTCCTATTGGTTCTGTTTCTCTGGAGAACCCTAATACAGTGCTTAATAGTTGCCTAAGAATTTGAATTGGTACACACTGGCTGTATGAATTCCTTTAAAATACTTCTGCACATGTACCTTATCCAGATTTTTCCATGGTCTCTCAATGATTTGCTCCCAAAGACTACTTCTAAAGGGATTAATTTTCAATAAGTCTTTGAATGTTTGCCATTCAGGGAAGAATACGTTGTTTTTATTTTTAGTCAATCATGACCCTTTTATACAAGATGTCTAGGTCAGCAAAAACTTTTAGTGGGAGTATGATTTGAAAGAGCAGAGAAAGTCAATATTCCAGTTGAGCTTCTAGAAAATATTTCTAGTTTGGACTCCGTTGGGACCTAAATTGGATGGAGGAGGTACACGCAGATTGGCATGATTCTGCTTCTTGAATAGGTGGCAGCCACACAAGTGTTTGCTTTAAAATTATTCTTAAAATTTGACAGATATATTTTACACACCTTTTATGTGCACCTTTTTTGATTTTTAAAAAGAACAGAAAACATCACCTAACTACATGCCTAATGATAGCCCTGCCTACCCACCAAAAGGTGAGAGTGAGACCATCATCTGCGTGGCTCTTCTTGAAGTCAGCTCCACCATTCTGGCCTTCTCTAGCAGACACCGGAGCGAAAGGGCAGAATTGGGAAGCTGTGTTCTATTTCTAGCTGCTAAATTCATTCTTCAGATTATGATATCTGAAGCGATGGTGAATTTCTGTCACATTCTGACTCACATGTAAGCATTAAAATATATTTCTGGCCAGGCGCAGTGGCTCACGCGTATAGCCTATAATCCCAGCACTTTGGGAGGCTGAGGTGGCAGATTACTTGAGGCCAGGAGTTCAAGACCAGCCTAGCCAACATGGTGAAATCCCCATCTCTACAATAAATACCAAAATTAGCTGGGTGTGGTGGCACATGCCTGTAGTCCCAGCTACCCTGGAGGCTGGGGCAGGAGAATAGCTTGAACCTGGGAGGCAGAGCTTGCAGTAAACTGAGATGGTGCCACTGCACTCCAGCCCTAGCAACAGAGCAAGACTCTGTCTCAAAAACAAACAAATAAAATAAAATAAAATTCTAAAGTCACCTTACAGGAATTTGGAAATTCACTTACATTATCCAAACCTCTGTTCCCTGCTCTGGAAAAGGCTGACAATCAATGTATTCTCATATTTATTCCCTATGGGATTCTCTATTTCAATTTGTATTTATTAGAGATCATAAGGTTATTAACCATTCTCTTTGTCAGGAAAGCCTTTATTAGTATTATTGTTCAAGTATTCCAAGGTACTCTATTGTCAAAACCTGATCTATATCAGTTTTGTTTTGTTTTTGTTGCCAGGCTGGAGTGCAGTGGCACCATCTCAGCTCACTGCAACCTCCGACTCCCGGGTTCAAGCAATTCTCCTGCCTCAGTTTCCCGAGTAGCTGGGACTACAGGCACGTGCCATCACGCCCAGCTAATTTTTGTATTTTTAGTAGAGACAGGGTTTCACCATGTTGACCAGGATGGTCTCAATCCCTTGACCTCGTAGTCTGCCCTCCTCAGCCTCCTAAAGTGCTGGAATTACAAGTGTGAGCCACTGTGCCTGGCCTATATCAGTTTTAAGAAATAAAAGACAGTATAGTCTTTGCATTTTAGCCTTCCTGAAGAGAATTATCCTTGTTCTTATCCACAGGTAGTTAAAACAATAACCTTCTTAAACATTTTAACAAGCTGATGGTAAAAAATGACTGAATATTTCCAAGTTCTTTTCTCAGCCCACAGGCTCTGGAATATGAATTAGGTGCACTGATAAAAATGTTGAATCTTTAATATTTCACACCAAAAGAAATGCCTCCAGGTAGCTTTTAGCATACTGCTGTAATCTTGGGTAATGAATTAATCATACCCATCCTTAACATAGAATGTTAAGGTGGAATCCACACAGAAGAGTATGGATCGGATAAGCAAGCACTTTTGCTCCTGAAAACTATTTCAACCACTACATTAGAGTTCATAGAATTGACTAATCTCCACAGACTAGGATCTAAAATTAATATAGGCCCCAAAGCCCCAGTCTCAGAACAGTGCCAGATAAAAATCCCAAATCAGACTGCCAGAAGTGCTTCCAAGTAGAAGAAGGGCACCCAGGGAACCAGTCATATTAATTCAGTAAATAGGAATTTATGCCACTTACCTTTGTCCTGAGGCCTTTCTGATTAGCAACCCATTTACAGCTAAATCGGGAGGGATTACTTCATGGAAGCCTGGCCCCCTTAACTAGGGAGGGGCTGTTTGTATGTCTACCAACATTTCTGCCTGTCTGGGTGGCACATAATTAATATTGAGGTTCATTAGACATTTAAATGCCAATAGTGGTCATAACAAAAGAACACAGTCAGCCAGGCGCAGTGGCTCATGTCTATAATCCCAGCACTTTGGGAAGCTGAGGCAGGAGGATTGCTTGAGCCCAGTAGTCCAAGACCAGCCTAAGCAATGTAGTGAGACCCGGTCTCTACAAAATATTTAAAAATTTTTAGCTGGGCGTGGTGGTGTGTTCCTGTCGTCCTAGCTACATAGGAGGATCCATTGAGCCCAGGAGGTTGAGGTTGTAATGAACCATGATTGTGTCACTGTGCTCCAGCCTGGGTGACAGAGCAAGACCCTGTCTCAAAAAAAAATAAAAAATAAAAAAAAGCACAGGCTGACTCACCAGTCACTCTGTCACTCTTTCACATTGTTGCGGAGGCTTTGGCTTACGTGTAATTTTGATTATATGGAATTATTTTATTCATTGAATATGAAAGGTGATTTTATGTTTCCTTATCCACACCTCCAGTGAACTCCTCCACTCTCTGTTACCTATGGCTTTAGTCATTTCTTACAAGTAATATTTTGGAGCCTAGGGTGAGTAGCATGAAACTCATGAATAAAGGTTGGTTACACATGTGTGGTTGGACCTGGGAAAAAAGGGGCCCTAAGCGGCAGGCTCCTTGCTTATAACTCTGGGCTGCTGAGGGGCAAGGCAGAGGTGCCCATACCGACTCACTAGTAGTCAGTAGGGAGGAATCTTCAGAGGTGGGAGAACATTTACAAACATGTATTAATATGGTCCTGTATCAACACATCACATATTATTTGTAGATGACCATTGCTTCCCTCCCTTTCTCCCTCCCTCCCTCCCTCCCTCCCTCCCTCCCTCCCTCCCTCCCTCCCTCCCTCCTTCCTTCCTTCCTTCCTTCCTTCCTTCCTTCCTTCCTTCCTTCCTTCCTTCCTTCCTTCCTTCCTTCCGCAAATATGTGTTCAGGTTCTATTGCATCTAAGGTACCGTTCTGGTAATGCAGATTAGACAAAAGTGTATGATGTAGATTCTGTCCTTTAGTTTGAGCACGGAAAGCAGAGTCAGGGAGGAGAGGGAGCGATAGAGAGAATCCATGCCATGGTCAAAAGCCGATCATGAATTTCACCTGCATTATTAACAGTTTTATTAATTCTGTAAGATCAGTTTATCCCATACTCATTCTACAGGTTTCCTACTTCTAAATATCAGCTTTGTTTAGAAAGTATCATTCTTTTTAGAAATTTTACAAACAAGATACAGAATATAAATATAGAATGAGAAATTGGCACGTATAAATAACTGCCATACAAGGTCAAGTGAGATAAGTTCTGTCAGAAAAATACAAAGTGTTATGAGAATTTAGATAAATAGAGATTGATTTGGGAGGAACAAAAAGGAAAGTGCTAGAAAGAAGCTACCTTTTAAATTGGCCACAAAGAACACGCGAGATTTCAAGGGACAAAAGAATTCAAGAGTTCAAACGCCATCAACAAGAATGGGGCAGGGGAGACAGGGACAGGTTGAAGTTTGGCAGCAAAAAGGCTGTATTAAAAGTGATCACTTTGGTGTATACATGCTAAGTTATAGGACTGCGGCAAAATCCTAGTGGAAAAGTCCAAGAAGTAGATTAAAACACAGCTTCCAGCCTTTTGAACCTTTTTCAGTCCCTACATATTGAAGATAGCTGACATAGAATGTGCATAAGTTTAAAGGAAAGAGGGCTGAGAAGAAAAAATGATTGAGACATATGGAATGTTCACATTTAGGAGCAGAAAGAAAGGAGAAAAAATAAAATCCTAGAAAATTGTAGCATGTGCATGCCAACGAAGCGAACGTATTAAAGGTTGTGAGGACACTGACTCATGTTTAAAAATTAAAACTGCTTTGACTTTTAATTTACAACATGTGCTCAAATACATCCCATATGGACCAAAGACTTTTAAAGAGAAACAGAAATTTTAAAAATCAAAAGAAGCTACAGATAAGTATTTATCTGATGTTAGAATGGAAAAAACTTCCTAAGAGTAAAAGCAAAGTGTACTAGTCAGGGTTCTCCAGAGAAACAGAGCAAATAACAGATATATGTGCACACAGATATACATGTATCCTGAGACTTTCATACCTGCATAATCTCATATCAATTTCTTATCTCTCTATATTTATATATATACATATATAAACATATATATACACATTATACATACATATACACATATATAAAGATATTTATATATGCACACACACATAATGAAGTTTATTATAAATAAGTGACTTATGAGATTATGGAGGCATGCAAGTCTCAAGGTCTGTAGGGAGAGCTGGCAAGCTGGAGACCCAGGCGAGTTGATGGTGCAGTTCCAGTCTGAGTTCAAAGGCTTGAGAACTAGAATGGATGATGTAGTCCCCGTCTCAAGACTCATGAAGAGCTGATGCTTCAGTATGACTCAGAAGGTAGTCAGGCAGGAAGAATCCTCTTTTACTTGGAGAAGGGTCTTTTTGTTCTATTCAGGTCTTCAACTGATTGGGTGAGGCCCACCCACATCAGAGTAGGTGATCTGCTTTACTGAGTCTACTGGTTTAAATATTAATCTTATCTGGAAAAAATCCTCAAATGAAACACCCTGAATAATGTCTGACCAAATATCTGGGTACCCCATAGCTAAGTCAAGTTGACACATGAAATTAATCATCACACAATGTGAGATATGGCTACATAAAAGTTAAAAAATCTATATAACCAGGAAAATATTTTGCAAAGATTAAATAGGTACATCCTGATATCCTCCTCCCCCCACCTTATTTGTGTCCTATTTGTAGCCTCACCCCTCCGAGGCCAAGCTGCAAGAATGACTTCCCAGAGCAGGGCAGGATGTTCATTTGTTCCCTTGAGCAATGCTGGAAAGTCAGGAGGAAGAGGATTGCTAAATACTGAAACCTGTTTCGTCACAGTTGAACTTATCAGAGGATGGGCATGGGGCCCATCAGATCCTTTGCTTCTCCCAGGGTGTGAAGAAGATGTACTTCTGTCCATGGGGCCGGGAGGCCTATTGTTCTGTGCTAGAAAGATGATCCAGCAAAGGGGAAGTTAAACAGCCAGAAGGATCGTATGAGGAAAAGGGAAGCAAGGAGTAGGAGAAGAGAAATGGTTAGAAGTGGGTATCTTGCTTTGGACAATTCAGGGGGAGGAGGGATCTCTGTCTTGACTTCCAGTTAGTGCTTTAGAAAGAGATGGCCCTTTGGCTGCTCCTTTACCTACTCAGGTGCAGCCGCTTCAAGGTACGGCTTCGTGGTATGGCCTCATGATATGCTAAGTGGTAGGGCTGCTTAGGCACAGGGAGGCCTGGACATGTAGCTTCTCTGGGCACCTTTTGGTTCCCATATGATGTGTTGGTTCCTATATGATGTGTTGGGGACCTGCCCACTGGAGGGTCTTGGTCCTGAATTAAGAGCCCATGGGCCTGGCACAGGCTTACCATGGTGAGGTGAGGAGACCTCTCCACAGGGAATGGGGGTGGACAGCTTCATCCCCAGAAGAATGAGGCAGAGAGGCAGAGGGTGCTATAGCAGCCATTCAAGAAGAATCCAGTTAGCTGGGAAAGTAGGGGGAGGGAGAGAAAGGGAGGAAGATGGGGAGAGAGAGAGAGGAAGGAAGGGAGGGAGAGATGTTAGGTGGAAAGGCTGGCAGCACGCCCAGCGATCATGTGAATCCAAGTTGCTCTTCACTGCACTCAGAGGTTACCTGAGTCCCTTCCACTTGAGATGCTTAACTCCACCTTGGAACAGAGCCAGGAAGAAGTTGGGAACAAGAGAGACAGCAATTACCTCAAAAAACCAAACGTTACTATAAAGGGCTGTTTAAAGGATAAGTTCAGACTAAATTAAAAAAATAAAAAAGGCCTAACATCCATTTCTGCCTCTCTACCAAGTGACTGTGAGCTTATAAGGAAGACCAGGATAATTACAGATAAAATAAACACACCACATATCTGCACGTTGAAAGATTATATTGCCTGAATTTGTAAACCTGGTATGTTTCCATTTATTTATTACAACATTAATAAAAAATGTCCAATAACAAATAAAGGAATAATGCCAGAGATAAAAGGTTAATTGCTTTTACTTACACAGAACTCTTTCAAATAAATAAGAAAAATGCTAAGACCTCTGAAGAGCAATGGGCAAAAACTAAAACAAAATATCCTGGTAATTTATAAACTAGGATATAAGAGTAGCTAATAAGCATATAAATACTTAACAAGTTAATCAAGAAATAAAAGATAAAATAATAATTAGTACCATTTTCACTTATCAGAAGAGAAAATATTGACAACTTATCAATATATATCAAGGACATTCAAAGTGTTTATATCTTTTGATATATTCTACTTCTAGGAAATTATCCTATAGAAACCATAAAAAATGTGGACACATTTAACAATGAAATTCAATGTTGTTCAAGATATATGGAAAGATTTCAAATTGTAAAATATAATACCTTTCCCAAGGTCACAGATAAACATTTACCTAGTCTCATTTTAAAGAGAGACTAGAAGAGAATCTTACACCATAACTTTTCTTGCTAGTTTATTTCAGTCTTTTATCAACTTTGCAGTAAAGCCATCTTTCACATGTCTAATTGAAATACACCCAGCTTTAATTTGAGCCCATGTTTGGGCTCAAGTGGACACAATGAATAACTCCGTGGCATTGTTTCATTAAATTAAAAGACAACAATTCTCTTTTGGACCAAATTTTTCTTCCTTCTTTCAATGAACACGCACTTCTGGCACTAAAGATATTTCTGACTGCCTAGGATCGATATCTTTCTTCTTATCTGGCCCTTGGCACCCCACCTGGCCAGGTCCTAGATGCCTGTTTGCTCCCTTAGCCTATGAATGGGAAATGGGCCACAGGGAGACAAGCACACGACCGCAACATGGTGTGGAAAGAGCTCAGGCTGAGGTCTACACATCTACACGGGGTCTACAGGTGCACAGAAGATGCACCCAAATCAGTCTGGTAGAGTCACGTATCAAAGAGGAGGAGAATGTCTTAGTTCATTTTGTGCTGCTATAACAGCGTACCAAAGGCTGGGTAGTTTATAAAGAACAGAGTTTTATTTCTCATAGTTCTGGAGTCTGGAAGTCTAAGATCAAGGCATTGGCATTTGGTATCTGGTGCCCCCTCTGGAGGGGGCAATGCTGTGTCCTCATGCAGTGGAAGGCAGAAAGTCAAGAGAGGGGGAACTCCCCCTACACCTGATCCCATTCACGAGGGAGGAGCCCTTATAGTGTAATCACATCTTAAAGACCCACCTTGTAATACCGTCACATTGGCAACACCTGAATTTGGGAGGGGGCTCCATTCAAACCATAGCAGAAACTGTAGAGCTGAATGGAATTTCCCCAAGTGGACAAGGGCAGTGGAGAGGTGGGAGGGTAAGTATAGTTATTTCTGGTGTGAAAACATATATGAAGGTATCTAGGTGAGAGAGAGTGTGTCTTCAGAAACTGAAAGACTACGCAGTGTGGTTATGCAGAGAGGGTGCCAAGCAGGATCATATGAGCATGAGTGGGAGCTTGGGGGCAGGTGACAAAGCCTTGCAATAACATGAAGGAGTTTGAGTTTCAACCTGTGAACACTGGAGTTAGTGAGTATTCTAAGCAGGTGAAACACGATCAGACTTCAGTGTTAACCAAAACCACACAGATACTGTGGATGTAGGTTGGAGGGATAATCTGGAGGCACATGTACCAGATGGAATGAATGATGGATCCAAAAAGAGCAAAACTGGGGATGGAACAGAGAATCAAGAAGGCTTCGAGACTTACTGGATGTGGGATTGGGTTGAGAAAAAATGAGGAGGTGGTGATGACAACCTAAAAATGTTACCTTATAAAAACATTTGGCCTCTCAGTAGATCTCATACTTGAGTATGCATGAGAATCATTGGAATCCTTGTGAAAAATCTTGATTCCTGGGACATGCCCCAGATTAATAAAGTTGGGGAGAAGGACCAGAAACACATTACTGAGCACTCCAGGTGATTCTGATGTAAGTCTACCTTGAAAACTATAGCACGGCTGGGCACGGTGTATTACATGCCTGTCATCCCAGCACTTTGGGAGGCCAAGGCGGGTGGATCACGAGGTCAGGAGATCAAGACCATCCTGGCTAACACGGTGAAACCTCGTCTCTACTAAAAATATAAAAAATTAGCACATGCCTGTAGTCCCAGCTACTCGGGAGGCTGAGGCAGGAGAACTGCTTGAACCCAGGAGACGGAAGTGGCAGTGAGCTGAGATCATGCCACTGCACTCCAGCCTGGGTGACAGAGCAAGACTCTGTCTCAAAAAAAAAAAAAAAGGAAACTACAGCAAAAGTTTTTTTCTTTTAATTTTTCCTTGTAAATAATTTGCAAATTACTACTCCCAATGAATAACTGGTAGGTAACTATGCACAATGAAGTGAACAAAAATATTTGACGGTAGACATGGTAGACTATCTCTATGGTCTACCATCTGCCAATCTAGAAAGTGAGTGGTGGAGGAGGCGGACCATGGGGTGATTTCTATGAAAGAGCAGCAGCATTTAGGGGGTCGACATGGGAAGAGAAATTAGTGAAGATGGGAAGGAGAGAGCAGCAAGAGAGGAAAGGCGAGGAAGGAGAGGTAGTAACCGTGGGGACTAACTCAGGAAGCTCTGCCCCAAAAAATACAGAACAGCCACCATGGCACTGATTATAAGTTCTCAGGGCCATCCTTTCAGACTGCAACATTCTCTCCATCTATTTAACTTTTTAAAAATTAAAAATACATAATTCCTGAATAATACAAAGAAACAAAATTCAAATTCCCTAATACCATGAGATTTTTTTCACAGGTTTAGCCATGAAATCTAATTCGTACAAAGAGTAAAGACATGAATTCTGGGGATGCTACTGATAAGCATATTTAAAGATTATTATTTCTAGTAGTTCAAACCATCAAAGCATTTTAAAAGGCCTCTAGAAATACTTTTATGAAAAGTATATGCACCTCTATTTACAAATAAACATTTTTTTAAAGATTAAAAACTTGCTCCCAGCTGCATCAATAAACCTGTCATAGTCACAGAAGTCTAAGGCAGTAGGCAATTTGCAAATAGCTCACAAATTTCCTTCTTGAGCAATTTCTGATTAGCAAAAGTCTAAAGAGAGCTAGTGAATCAGCCTGCACAAAGCATTTGGAAGTGTGTAATCACATTCACTGACATCAAATGCATTATCCTGGAGGCAAGCTAGTGAAAATATCAGTGGGATTGAAGTGGGTAAAAAAAAAACTTTCAGAGATAAAAGCATCTTTAAAGTTTTCTGGAAAATTTAGTTACTGTTTATCGTACTTGAAACAAAATGAGAGTTAAAAATATTTCTGCCCCTAATCCCTATGGGACACCCATTACATTTTACTGCAAAGTTCTATTGAATGAACTCCCAAGTGAATGTGGGTGGACCCAGACAATGACATCTCTTCATAGGTCACAAGGAGGTGAGAAACAATTCTTGAATTTCAGAACTTCAGCAAAGTGTAGTCTAAATTGGAGTGGCCCAAGACAGCAGATTTGAGAGTAAGTCTAAACAGGTCACCTCCAACAGCAGTCTTTAGTTTAAAAATCCCACTGGGGCAGATGAAGTCAATTGCTTGAAACTTCTCATGTGGCTAGTGGTGTTTTGGGCTTTGCTGGAAGGTCTCTGAGTTTTACCTGCCTGATCTCTTTCGGCAGACCTAGAATCTGGCTTTCCCCCCAACTTCCTCCTCCTCCTCCATGTATCACATCTTGGTGTTGTGACCTGAGTCTACTCTGCTCTCCAGCCAAGCCCCAAACTCCAGGACCTTGACCCTGGGTTCTATTCCTGAGACTGATGTACTTGCCACTACCAAGAGATTGGATAGGAGTTTGGATAGAGTTTCATATGTATTTGCAATTAGATGTCACAATGACATGTATTAATAAAACATGCTCTATATAGAAATAAAATGAAGAAGACATATACATTTTATGATTAGATATTACATAAGACAGTTAAAAATAATGAGATCCCACAGAAAATATGCTGGCTGAGGTGACTTACTCTTGTAATCCCAGCACTTTGGGAGGCAAAGGTGGGAGGATCGCTTGAGCCCAGGAGTTTGAGACCAACCTGGGTAACACAGTGAAATCCCATCTCTACAAAAAATAAAAAATTAGGCAGGTGTGGTGGTGCATGCCTGTAGTTCTGGTTACTCGGGAGGCTGAGGTTGGAGGATCACTTGAGCCCAGGAGGTCGAGGCTGTAGTGAGCTGTGATTGTACCACTTCATTCCAGCCTGGGCAACAGAATGAGACCCTATCTCAAAAACTAAAAAATAAAATAAATAAATACATTTGGCCTATGAGTGGCTCTCATACCTGTTAAAAAAATACATTCCTGTGCCTGTAATCTCAGCACTTTGGGAGGCTGAGGTGAGAGGATTGCTTGAAGCCAGGAGTTCAAGGCTGCAGTAAGTCACGATTGCAACATTGCACTCCAGCCTAGGCTATAGAGCAAGACCCTGTCTTCCTCTGAAAAACAAAAAATAGATTTCTGAGTCCTGCCCCCAGATTTGCGACATCAGGCAGGAGAACCAAGAAAGTGTTTTTAAGGAGCAAAAAGTGTTCCTTTAATTTTTAATTTTAATTTTTTAATTTTTTTAATTTTTCCATTTCAATGTTATGTAAATTGCTATCCCCCTCTAGTCATCAGTAGATACCATGCACAAGTGAAGAGAACAAAAAAGTGATGCAGTATAGACGGGCTATGTATTTTTCCTTTGTGCCTTGTAAATAACCTCCTTTAGCTACTACATGAGCACAAGTAATGGACAAAGCTTTTTAGGTCATCTGAGGAAAATCAGGAGTTTTCAACCGATATATATTATTATAGCAAGGAACGAGAAAACACAGTATTTTTTTCTACCCTGGCATTTATGCTTGACCAGGTACTAGCTAAAATAAGCAGGTTTTTTTGGGAGGGTAGAATATAGCTTTTTGATTACCTAGAGTTTGTTCTTTTAGAGATAGACTGCTGGGGAGGTAAGATCTTATCTGTGGTGAAGAATGTATCTGAACAAACAGCAAAATGAAATTCTAAGTTGTCTCCTAGCTACTGATCTTAGCTGGCATCTGAGAAATTCTGTAAATGACACCGGCCCCCATGCGCTGACCCTGATATGCTAGCATGCCCAACATCAAAGGCGTGCGTGCACACAGACTAAAGGGGAAAAAACTCCTAAACCTTAAGGGGCTGAGTTCTATTTTTGAAAAACAGCTTTGATGAAAAGCCCATAAAATTACGTAAAACTGGGGTCATTCAAAAATTGGGAAGAACTTTCCCAGGTTGTTCTAATTTCAAATAATGACTTTTTTTTTTTTTTTTTTTATATTAAACATACAGCCTATGGGATTCTGAGTTTCTGTCCCCCTCCAAGTAAAGCAGAAAACAGATTCTCTTACCTTTTTTTTTTACTTCTTGTTCTTGGCTTCTAAAGCTCTGCTTGTTAAGTGAACTTCTGAGCTTATGAGAAAGATAAAGGCCTTTTTCATGTGAGGTAGAGGGGGAAGTGGTAGGGAGGACCGGGAAAATGTTCTTACTAATAACCTGCCCAAATTAGGTAAGCACAGTGGGTGAACCAAACGATCTGATAATTATTTTTTTCTAAGTAAAAATTTAATGGCTGAAAAGGGAAAGACCAATGAATTCAATGGGCAGTGAGTCTAGCTCCTAACTCGCACTGAAGACGTGTTTCATAATGATGGCGGTTGCCCACGTGAACGCCCGCCCACTGCAAGAATGAAAGTGAATGAAATCCCTTAGAAGACCTTTGATCAGGCGCTATCCCCTGACAGAAGTCAGCTTGCACCGAGAAAGAAGCAATCCATCCTGTTGAGGGTGGGGTGATGGCTACCACTACTCAATTAGACAAAAGGTGACACCGGGGGTTTATAATTCTCGAGGTGCCCCAATTAATTTATGTAGCTGCTAGTGTGTGTCAAGCTGAGTTGGGAGTTTAAAAAATTTTTTAATGTATTTCTTCTCAATAGTATTCATATTTATTAATGTTCATTTGGTAATGTTATTCCCCTGCAGAGAAAAGGAAACGTGTTCATCTTAGCATTTTTGCCTACTTCCTCTTTTTTCTCCTTGTTTTAATTAACAATTGCTCAGTGCCCTGAGGGCTGTCATTAATTAAAAGATTTTTTAAAAAAATCCTTCAGGAATAAGAAGAACTGATTTTTTTTTCTTTTTAAACATGAAAGTGGTTTTAAGATTTATTTTGTAGTGGGTTTCTCTCTTTTAACGTTCCTCTCCTTGTGATTACATGTATTTCCAAAAGATTCAGTTGTTTTTATGTAACTATAGGAGTTCTCAATATAGGAAATAAAATCTCTTGATGTTTTATTAATTCATGCTTTCCTTAGAATTTGGTAAAAGAGCTTTTACACCATGAGAATGATGCTTTAATAGAAAAGAACATAAACATTAGTAACTCTTATAATAGGGAAAATGCACGGTTTGGTAGTTTCTTTTCTCCATTGTTCAAGAAAAAGGTAAAGATGTGCTTGGGAGTAAAAAGAATTCACTGATGAAGGCAGATGGAGGAGATAAGTAGTAAGTACATATGCCTTGAAGCCATTGAGCTGTGACTTACCCTATCTAATTACTATTTTGACCACTTATAGAATTTTTTCTCCCTTTAGTCTATGAAAAAACAGATTAAATAAGAGACTATAAAGGGACCAAAATGATTCCAAAGGTGGCTTAATGAAAAAAGAATAAAATGTTCTGCAGTTTTATGGAAGGTTATAAACCTTATGAAGTGAGCCGTTTTCTGATGATAAAATGCTGCTGGAAAGGCGGTCCAGAACCTTCTCCGACACAGGAGAACAGTCTCTTTCAGTACCAAGGTCATCAGGAGAGGCTTACAAATATTTTATCACTGCTCATATCCCTTTTGTTGCAGTTTCTGAACTCCATTCCTCATGTTAAAAAATCAATGCAAACCCTAGGAATTAATTTAAAAAATAATTTGTGTTTGAGTTGAATTATAAAAGCCAGTTTGTCTTTATTGAGGCCTCTTGTGGGAAATCCTTAGTGAATCAGTAGGTCCTTTCTTCAGTTCCTCTTCTCCCTATCCTTTTTCAGGATGTGATAAACCCACACTCCAACCTTTTTCAGCAACACCAGCAGACGCACACTTCTCAGTGCGGTCATTTCAGTTAATAATCCATCAACTCCGCTCAGCACATTCCTCTCCTTTTCCAAATTGGGTCACTGCATGGCTCCCTATTGGCCCACTCTGATCTCCTCTCTCTATAGTCTATTCTTCAAAGGCTTTGGCCACAAAGGATTATTTGGCCAACTCTGTGGCAAATAATCCTAAATACAAATCATTAATCCTGAGTTTGTGCACTTCTTGACCTTTTGATTTAAAATACCTTTAAAATCATGAAAGCAAGGCTGGGCGTGGTGGCTCACACCTGTAATCCCAGCACCTTGGGAGGTCGAGGTGGGCAGATCACTTGAGGTCAGGAGTTTGAGACCAGCCTGACCAACATGGTGAAACCCTGTCTCTACTAAAAATACAAAAAAAAAAAAAAAAAAAAAAAAAAAATTAGCCAGGCGTGGTGATGTGCACCTGTGATCCCAGTTACTCAGGAGGCTGAGACAGGAGATTCACTTGAACTTGGGAGGTGGAGGCTGCAGTGAGCTGAGATCGTGCCACCGCACTCCAGCCTGGGTGACAGAGAGCTAGATTCTGTCTCAAAAAAAAAAAAAAAAAAGTTATGTTTACACTATACTATAGTCTAAAAGTGTGCAATAGCACTATATCTAAAAAATATATATATATACAGACCTTAATTAAAATGTATTATTGCTAAAAATGCTAATGATCATCTGTGCCTTCAGTGAGTCATAATCTTTTAGCTGGTGGAGATCTTGCCTTGATGTTGATGGCTGCTGACTGATCGGGGTGATTGTTGCTGATTAGGGTGATTGTGGCAATTTTTTTTATTTTTGAGATGGGGTCTCTGTCACCCAGGCTAGAGTGCAGTGGTGCGATCTTGGCTCACTGCAACCTCCTCCTCCTGGGCTCAAGCGATTCTTCTGCTTCAGCCTCCTGAATAGCTGGGACTACAGGCATGCGCCACCACGCCCAGCTAATTTTTCTATTTTTGTAGAGATGAGGTTTCATCATGTTGGCCAGGCTGGTCTTGAACTCCTGACTTCAAGTGATCCACCGGCCTTGGCCTCCCAAAGTGCTGGGATTACAGGTGTCAGCCACCACGCCCGGCCAGCAATTTCTTAAAGTAAGACAGCAATGAAGTTTGCTGCATTGATGGACTCTTCCTTTCACAGAAGCTCTCTCTGTAGCATCTGATGCTGTTTGATAGCATTTTACCCACGATAGAACTTCTCTTAAAATTGGAGTCAATCTTCTGAAACCTTGCTCCTGCTTTTAAACTAAGTTTATGGAATGTTCTAAATCCTTTATTGTCATCTCAACAATGTTCACAGCATCTTCACCTTGGAGTAGATTCCATCTCAAGAAAACACTTTCTGGCCAGGCATGGTAGCTCACACCTGTTATCCCAGCACTTTGGGAGGCTGAGGTGGGAGGATCACTTGAGCCCAGGAGTTCAAGTCCAGCCTGGGCAACAAGGTGAAACCCCCATCTCTACAAAAAATACAAAAATTAGCTGTGTGTGGTGGCACGTGCCTGCAGCCCCAGCTACTCAGGAGGTTGAGGTGGAAGGATCACCTGAACCTGGGGAAGCTGAGGCTGCAGTGAGCTGTGATCACACTATTGCACTCCAGCCTGGGCAACAGAGAGAGGCACTGTCTCAAAAAAACAAACAAAACCAAAAACACTTTCTTTGCTCTTCCATAAGAAACAACTTATCCATTTAAGTTTGATTGTGAGATTGCAGCAATTCAGTCTCGTCTTTAGACTCCACTTCTAATTCTAGTTCTCTTGCTGTTTCCACATCTGCAGTTACTTCCTCCACTGAAGTCTTGACCCTCAAAGTCATCCAGGAGGGTTGGTATCAACTTCTTCCAAACTCCTGTCAATTTTGATATTTTGACCTTCTTTCATAAATCACAAATGTTCTTAATGGCATCTGGAATGATAAATCCTTTCCAGAAGGTTTTCAATGTACTTTGCCCCGATCCATCAGAGGAATCACTATCTATGGTAGGTTAGCCTTACAAAATGTATTTCTTAAATAATAGGGCTTGAAAGTTAAAATTATTCCTCGATCCATGGGCTGTAGAATGGATGTTGTGTTAGCAGGCATGAAAACAACATTCATCTCCTCGTACATCTCCATCAGAGCTCTTGGGTGACCAGGTGCATTGTCAATAAGGAGTAACCTTTGAAAGGAATCATTTTTTTTTTTTTTCCCTGAGAAATGGTCTCAATGTTTAAGCTCAATAATGAGCTTAAAATATTCAGTAAGCCATGATGAAAACAGATGTGCTGTCATCCAGGCTTTGTTGCTCTTTTTGTGGAGCAGAGGCAGAGTAGATTTGGCATCATCCTGAAAGGTTCTAGGATTTTTGGAATGGTCAATGGGCATTGGCTTCAACTTCAAGTCACCAACTGCGTTAGCCCCTAACAAGACAGGCAGCCTGTCCTTCAAAGCTTTGAAGCCAGGCATTGACTTCTTCTCTCTAGCTATGCAAATCTTACATGATATCTTTTCCCAAGAGAAGCCTGTTGCATTACGGGCACTTATGGTCCCAGCTACTCGGGAGGCTGAGGCAGGAGAATGGCATGAACCCAGGAGGCGGAGCTTGCAGTGAGCTGAGATGGTGCCACTGCACTCCAGCCTGGGCAACAGAGCGAGACTCTGTCTCAAAAAAAAAAAAGAAAGAAAGAAAAGAAGAAGAAAGAAGAAGAAGAAAAGAAGAAGAAGAAGAAGGAGAAGGAGAAGGAGAAGGAGGGGAAGGGGAAGGGGAAGAGGAAGGGGAAGGGGAAGGAGAATAAGAATGTTTCATTATAGGGAAAATCTATTGTTTTGCATAGCCACCTTTATCAATGATCTCAGCTAGATTTTCTGGAGAATGTGCTGCAGCTTCTACATCAGCACTAGCTGCTTCACCTTGCACTTTTATGTTACGAAGATGGCTTCTTTCCTTAAACCTCATGAACCAACCTCTTCTAGCCTCAAACTGTTCTTCTACAGCTTCCTTACCTCTCTCAGCTTTACAGAGCTAAAGAGAGTTAAGGTCTTGCTCTGGATTAGGCTTTGGCTTAAGGGAATGTCGTGGCTGGTTTGATCTTCTACCCAGACAACTAAAACTTCTTCTATATCCGCAAAAAGGCTGTTCCACTTTTTAATCATTTCTGTGTTCACTGGAGTAGTACTTTTAACTTTCTTCAAAAATTCTTCCTTTTGCATTCACAATTTGGTTGTTTGGTACAAGAGGCCTAGCTTTTTTTTTTTTTTTTTTTTTTTTTTAAATTATACTTTAAGTTCTAGGGTACCTGTGCATAACGTGCAGGTTTGTTACATATGTATACTTGTGCCATGTTGGTGTGCTGCACCCATCAACTCGTCAGCACCCATCAACTCATCATTTACATCAGGTATAACTCCCAATGCAATCCCTCCCCCCTCCCCCCTCCCCGTGATAGGCCCCAGTGTATGCTGTTCCCCTTCCCGAGTCCAAGTGATCTCATTGTTCAGTTCCCACCTATAAGTGAGAACATGCGGTGTTTGGTTTTCTGTTCTTGCGATAGTTTGCTGAGAATGATGGTTTCCAGCTGCATCCATGTCCCTACAAAGGACACAAACTCATCCTTTTTTATGGCTGCATAGTATTCCATGGTGTATATGTGCCACATTTTCTTAATCCAGTCTGTCACTGATGGACATTTGGGCTGATTCCAAGTCTTTGCTATTGTGAATAGTGCCACAATAAACACACGTGCACATGTGTCTTTATAGCAGTATGATTTATAATCCTTTGGGTATATAGCCAGTAATGGGATGGCTGGGTCATATGGTACTTCTAGTTCTAGATCCTTGAGGAATCGCCATACTGTTTTCCATAATGGTTGAACTAGTTTACAATCCCACCAACAGTGTAAAAGTGTTCCTATTTCTCCACATCCTCTCCAGCACCTGTTGTTTCCTGAGTTTTTAATGATCGCCATTCTAACTGGTGTGAGATGGTATCTCATTGTGGTTTTGATTTGCATTTCTCTGCTGGCCAGTGATGATGAGCATTTTTTCATGTGTCTGTTGGCTGTATGAATGTCTTCTTTTGAGAAATGTCTGTTCATATCCTTTGCCCACTTTTTGATGGGGTTATTTGTTTTTTTCTTGTAAATTTGTTTGAGTTCTTTGTAGGTTCTGGATATTAGCCCTTTGTCTGATGAGTAGATTGCAAAAATTTTCTCCCATTCTGTAGGTTGCCTGTTCACTCTGATGGTAGTTTCTTTTGCTGTGCAAAAGCTCTTTAGTTTAATTAGATACCATTTGTCAATTTTGGCTTTTGTTGGCATTGCTTTTGGTGTTTTAGTCATGAAGTCCTTGCCCATGCTTATGTCCTGAATGGTATTGCCTCAACTACATGGAAACTGAACAACCTGCTCCTGAATGACTACTGGGTACATAACAAAATGAAGGCAGAAATAAAGATACTCTTTGAAACCAATGAGAACAAAGATACAACATACCAGAATCTCTGGGACACATTTAAAGCAGTGTGTAGAGGGAAATTTATAGCACTAAATGCCCACAAGAGAAAGCTGGAAAGATCTAAAATTGACACCCTAGCATCACAATTAAAAGAACTAGAGAAGCAAGAGCAAACACATTCAAAAGCTAGCAGAAGGCAAGAAATAACTAAGATCAGAGCAGAACTGAAGGAGATAGAGACACAAAAACCCTCCAAAAAATCAATGAATCCAGGAGTTGGTTTTTTGAAAAGATCAACAAAATTGATAGACCGCTAGCAAAACTAATAAAGAAGAAAAGAGAGAAGAATCGAATAGACACAATAAAAAATGATAAAGGGGATATCACCACCGACCCCACAGAAATACAAACTACCATCAGAGAATACTATAAACACCTCTATGCAAATAAACTAGAAAATCTAGAAGAAATGGATAATTTCCGGGACACTTACACTCTCCCAAGACTAAACCAAGAAGAAGCTGAATCCCTGAATAGACCAATAGCAGACTCTGAAATTGAGGCAATAATTAATAGCCTACCAACCAAAAAAAGTCCAGGACCAGATGGATTCACAGCCGAATTCTACCAGAGGTACAAGGAGGAATTGGTACCATTCCTTCTGAAACTATTCCAATCAATAGAAAAAGAGGGAATCCTCCTTAACTCATTTTATGAGGCCAACATCATCCTGATACCAAAGCCTGGCAGAGACACAACAAAAAAAAGAGAATTTTAGACCAATATCCCTGATGAACATTGATGCAAAAATCCTCAATAAAATACTGGCTAACCGGATCCAGCAGCACATCAAAAAGCTTATCCACCATGATCAAGTGGGCTTCATCCCTGGGATGCAAGGCTGGTTCAACATACACAAATCCATAAACGTAATCCAGCATATAAACAGAACCAAAGAGAAAAACCACATGATTATCTCAATAGATGCAGAAAAGGCCTTTGACAAAATTCAACAGCCCTTCATGCTAAAATTCTCAATAAATTCGGTATTGATGGAACGTATCTCAAAATAATAAGAGCTATTTATGACAAACACATAGCCAATATCATACTGAATGGGCAAAAACTGGAAAAATTCCCTTTGAAAACTGGCACAAGGCAGGGATGCCCTCTCTCACCATTCCTATTCAACATAGTGTTGGAAGTTCTGGCTAGGGCAATCAGGCAAGAGAAAGAAATAGAGGGTATTCAGTTAGGAAAAGAAGAAGCCAAATTGTCCCTGTTTGCAGATGACATGATTGTATATTTAGAAAACCCCATCGTCTCAGCCCAAAATCTCCTTAAGCTGATAAGCAACTTCAGCAAAGTCTCAGGATACAAAATCAATGTGCAAAAATCACAACCATTCTTATACACCAGTAACAGACAAACGGAGAGCCAAATCATGAATGAACTCCCATTCACAATTGCTTCAAAGAGAATAAAATACCTAGGAATCCAACTTACAAGGGATGTAAAGGACCTCTTCAAGGAGAACTATAAACCACTGCTCAGTGAAATAAAAGAGAACACAAACAGATGGAAGAACATACCATGCTCATGGATAGGAAGAATCAATATCGTGAAAAATTGTAATTTATAGATTCAATGCCATCCCCATTAAGCTACCAATGACTTTCTTCACAGAATTGGAAAAAAACTGCTTTAAAGTTCATATGGAACCAAAAAGAGCCCGCATTTCCAAGACAACCCTAAGTCAAAAGGACAAAGCTGGAGGCATCACGATACCTGACTTCAAACTATACTACAAAGCTACAGTAACCAAAACAGCATGGTACTGGTACCAAAACAGAGATATAGACCAATGGAACAGAACAGAGTCCTCAGAAATAATACTACACATCTACAGCCATCTGATCTTTGATAAACCTGAGAAGAGGCCTAGCTTTTAGCCTATCTTGGCTTTTAAGATGCCTTCCTCACTAAACTTAATCATCTCTAGCTTTTAGATTTAAAGTGAGAGACATGCTACTCTTTCTTTCACTTGAACACTTAGAGGCCATTGTAGGGTTATTAACTGGCCTAATTTAAATGTTGTTGTGTCTCAGGGAATAAGAAGGCCTGGAGAAAGGGAGAGAGACAGGAGAATGACTAGTTACTGGAGAAGTCAGAGATTCTGACTTCATGGATTAAGTTTGTTGTCTTATATGGGCATGGTTTGTGGTACTCCAAAACAATTACAATAGTAATATCAAAGATTACTGATCATAGATCACAGATATAAACAAAAAGTTTTAAATATTGGAAGAGTTCCCAAAATGTGACACAGAGACATGAAGGGAGCACATACTGTTGGAAAAACGGTACCAAAAGACGGTACCAAAAGACCGGTGCCCAATGCAGGATTGCCACAAACCATCAATTTGTAAACAAACAAACAAACAAACAAACAAAAAAACCTCAATATCTGTTAAGCACGGCAAAGTGAAGCACAATAAAATGAAGTATGCCTATAAATTATTGGTTCTTCATGATAGCATCTCAAAGTAGAATTACTAGGTTAAAGTTTGTGAACACATACATCTAGATTAAGATACAGACATCTTGCATATCTAACATAGATCTTAAGATATATTGACAATGCCAACTTTTTGTTGCCAAAGTGGTGACTTTTGTTTTTTCCTGCTTTTTATTTTAAAATGATTTCAAACTTACAGAAAAATTACAAGAATGTACAATGGATACTATTTAATCATATCTGGTTTAAAAAACCTGGATACCCTTTGCTCAAAGATGAAATCAAGTTTTGCCAATTGGCTCAATTCCGTCCTTCATAGCAAAAGCACCATTCCCGGATCCTGGGTTGCACCTAATTCCAGGTCTCTCTAGTCTCCTTCAATCTAAATCAGTTCCTCAGTCTCTACTTTATTTTCATCCTGAAGAGGACATTATGAATATCAGTTTTAATGTCTCATCATCTTCTGGAGTGCAACAAATCTAAAACTGATTTCATCATCTTTCTCTGCAAATCAACTTTCCCACTAAATTCCTACTTTTTTTTTTTTTTTATTATCCTTCTTCCAACATCCTAGGCTTAAAACTTTCCTTCTCCCTTAATCCACACATAGTTCTCAAATTGTTAAACATTATTATTCAATTGTCCCATTCGATACATTTACCTGCACTTTCCCATGGACTCAACATGTCCATCACTCAACTCATGAGCTTCTTTCTAAAACCTCCGCCTCAGCTTCCTGCATGAATAACCTCTGCATGGCACCAACATTGGCCAAGTGGGCCAAGGTAGCATGAGGAAAGACAGGCAGCTGGAAAGGACCTAGCCCTGTGTGCTAGAAGAATAGGTAGGAACAGAAGAGGGAGGGCATAAAGTGTGAATAAGCCTTTAAATGCTGTGCTACATATTCCAATTTTAATTCGTGTCTTCTTTCTGGACTATTCTGTGGGCATTTTAAGACTCTAGCCATTTAAAAAGCTGCTTTAGAATGTGATCGCTAGCAAGCTTTTTGTATACAGAGGGACTAAATAAAAGTTTGTTGATAAATAAAGTTGATAAATTACATTGAGGCTTAAAGTCTTTGAGAGTTCATACTCTACTATGAATTGCTTTCTTCTCTAAATGTGGCATGAACATATTGAACCATCTGATTTTAAAAACATGGGAAATCATCTCACCTTCCCTCTAAACAACAGTAGAAAGACTGTGTATACTAATTTAGCAAACACTGATTTTGCAGAAAAGAAACATTCAGCAAATACTTACTGAGGGCCCAGTACACACACACACATGTATATATACACATACATATTTATAGACAAATATAATTGATGCATTACTTAAGGAAGTGATAACCATTTGCAAATAAAAGTATGAAAACATCTATCCTCAATTAAATAGTGTACCTTTTAAAATGATAAACACATTGGCTTAAATTTTTTCACAGTCTTTTAGAAATTGGGTTTCCAGTTTTCATAAGCCAATAAGGAAAGCTAGTGCTTGAGCTCTTGGAGAGGAAAAGTGTGTTTTTGGCTGGCAATGTGTGTGGTGGCAAATGCATAAATTCTGGATCTAATATCTGGCTTTCCATTCCTGTTCTGCCACTTGCTAACTGTGTGATGGGGTGAGATGGGTCCTTCAGACCCCAGCTTCTTCATTTGTAAAGTGGGGGAATGATGATAGTTCCCACCTCATAGTGTTATTGCATTAAATGAATTAATACACATGAAGAGTTCATAACAAATGGTGAAGATGGATGATGCCCTCCTAAGGATTCTTTCAGTTGCAATAATCTTATTTAAATCTAATCAATCCTGATTATTAATACATTTACTGATTCAATTAACATTCACTGTAGTTCAGTAAGCTAGGAGCAGTGATGGGTAAGACATAGTTCCCATCATCAAAGGCTATCATATTATAAAAACTGAAGAAGCAAAATAATACTGTTGGGTAAGGACGAGACACTTCACCTCTCTTCCCAGCTTTCTATCTCAGCTCATAAGAGAAAACATCCATCCTTGCATGGCTCAGTGGATTCTTGGATGAATCCCTCACAGCTAGCTCTTTACTTTAGTTCTGAACTAGTTCTCATGGGAGAGGAGCTGCTTATCTGAATAAATCTGTTCTTTGTGGGGCCATGTTTCCCCTAGTGATCAGTAATGCTGCACAGAAATATAATGGGTATCTCTAGGCTCAGTTCAACCTGATATTGGACAAGTGAGCATGCCCACATACTCAGGATCCTTTTCTTTCTCTCTGCTGTCCTTGGCCTCTCCTTTTCCCTCTCCCTCCACCCACCAGGTCTCTGAACATGAGCATGCATGTGCGTATACACCTTCTCCCACACATGAGCATAGGATCCCAAGGTCTAGATTTTGGATGGGACATAAGAGACTCCATTCCTTCTTTTCCCCAAATTACGCCTGCCATCCAGCTTTCCTTTGGATTTTCAGGAAGTGGTTCAGATATTGATAAAATTTACATTGGATTTCTTATTTGATTATTGATCCTTTTGTAGGTGTTCTTTGGCAGAGAACCCTATAGGTAAGAAGAAAAAGTGCCAGGATTTGGATATCCTGAACACCTAAAAATGTGTTATTAAACTTTTTCCACAAGACATTTTATCTCCTAAGAACAAAACTCTCTTAAATTATAATCTTCCAATTGCTCTGTTTCTTTAGTCATCTTTATCTTGGATGCTATCTACATAAATTGTCTCAATTTCTCTTCTCCTTCTCCTCTTCCTCTTTCTTTCCATTTTGTATTTTAGTTATGGAAGCGGTTCTTTGAGATAATCTTCTCAGCCTCTCTGTAGCTGAGGAAACAAACAGAGTAGTTAAGTATTTAATTTACCTGTAATCCCAGCAGTTTGGGAAGCTGAGGGCAGGTGGATCACCGGAGGTCAGGAGCTCAAAACCACCCCGGCCAACATGGTGAAACCCTGTACCTACCAAAAATACAAAAAAAATTAGCTGGGCGTGGTGTTATGTGTCTGTAGTCCCAGCTACTCGGAAGGCTGAGGCAGCAGAATCACTTGAACCTGGGAGGCAGAGGTTGTAGTGAGCTGAGATGGGGCCACTGCACTCCAGCCTGGGTGACAGAGTGAGACTCCATCTCAATAAAAATAAAAATAAAAATAAAATAAAAAATAAAAATAAAAATAAAATAAAATAAAATAAATATTTAATTAACGACATGCAGCTAGTTAACAGCTAAGCTGGACTTCAGTCCAGATTTGCAGACTTCATGTACTGTTCTTCCCATCAAACTATGTTATCTTCTAATTTCTAACTCCATCTTTGACACACTTCAGTTTTCATCCCAGCTACATCAACAATATTGTCTCAGGTTTACCCCTTCTTCTTTGAGCCCTGCTGCCATTGTCTTAACTCAGGCCTTCACCATCTCCTGTTTCCATCTCTTTCCTCCAATCTTTCCCACATGGGGCTGCTAGAGTGAGTTCCCTAAAACAAAATACGAATGTACTAGTCTTCTGGTGTATAGACCTTCAGTGCTCTTCATTGCCTCCTGGATTGGCTCCAAATTCCTTGGGATGGCATTCTAGCTGGAAGCTATCGTTTTAGACTAATTTCTTGCCACTCTTTCTCCACCCCTCCAACTTCCCTACCCCCATAGTGCCTGTGCCTTGGTAACAGACTGGTCCCCAATTACAGTATGCCAATGTCTATTTATCACATTCTTAAAAATTGAACTAAACTCTAATCAATGCAAACATTATCTCTTCTAACTATCTGAGTCAGACCAATCACTCTCTTACCAATAATTTCATCGCACCTGGTCATACCATTGATGGCATTTCTTGCATGATATGGTTTTCATTTGGATCCATGCTTTCTACACTAGGCCATGAGCACCTAGAGAGCAGGGACTAGTGTTCTCTTCCTCTTTATGTTTCCAGGGCTTAGCCCTGGTTTGTTAGTTCTAACAACATCTAACCCTGGACATCTTTAGGGTTTTCTATATGTAAGATCATGTCATCTGCAAACAGATAATTTTACCTCTTCATTTCCAATCTGAATGCCTTTTATTTCTTTCTTATCTAATTGCTCTGGCTAGGACTTTCAGTGCTCTGTTGAATATACATGATGAGAGTGGCCATCCTTGTTTTGTTCCTGGTGTTAGGAAAAAAGGTTTCAACTTTTCACCATTGAGGATGATGGTAGCTGTGGGTTTAACATACATGGCCTTTATTATGTTGAGGTCTATTCCTTTTATACCTAGTTTGTTGAGAGTTTTTATCATGAAAGAACATTAAATTTTGTCAAATGATTTTTCTGTGGCTATTGAGATGGACATATGATTTTTATTCTTCACGCTGTTAATGTTGTATATCACATTTATTGACATGTCTATGTTGAATCATGCTTGCATCCCAGGGACAAATCTCAATTGATTATGGTGTATGATTCTTTAACATACTGTTGAATTTGGCTTGCTATTATTTTGTTGAGGATTTTTGCATCCATGTTCATCAGGGATACTGGCCTGCAGTTTTCTTTTCTGGTAGTGTTCTTGTCTGTCTTTGGTAATGCTGACCTTGTAAAATGCATTTGGAAGTATTCCCATTCCCTTCATTTTTTTTTAAGAGTTTGAGAAGACTTGGTATTAATTATTCTTTAAATGTTTGATAGAATTCAGTAGCAAAGTCATCTGGTCCTCACTTTTTCTTTCTTGAGAGATTTTTGATTAGTGATTTAACCTCCTTAATTATTAGTAGTAACTTCAGATTTTCTATTTCTTCATGATTCAGTCTTGTTAAGATATATGTGTCAGGAATTCACTCATTTCTTCTAGGTTATCCAATTTGCTTACACATAGTTGTTCATAGTATTTGAACTTAGTATTTTTATTTCTGTGGTATCAGTTGTAATCTCTCCTCTTTTATTTCTTACTTTATGTATTTGAGACTTTTCTTATTTTTTTCTTAGTCTAGCTAAAGGCTTGTCAATTCTGTTTTTCAAAACACCAACTGTTAGTTTTGTTTACCTTTTCTATTGTTTTTCTAGTCTTTATTTCTGCTCCAATCTTTGTTATTTTCTTCTTTCTGCTAAATTTGGGCTTAGTTTATTCTTCTTTTTCTGGTTTCTTAAAGTTTAAAGTTAGGTTGTTTATTTGAGATCTTTCTTTTTGTTTAATGTAGGTGTTTATTACAATAATCTTCCCTCATAGAACTGCTTTTGCCTCATCTCATAAGTTTGTTAAGTTTCTATTTTCATTTGGCTCAATTTTTAAAAAAATTTCTTTCCATTTCTTCTTTGACTCATTGGTTGTTCAGAAGTATGTTGTTTACTTTCCATATATTTGTGAATTTTCCAGTTTTCCTCCTGTTATTGATTTCTAGTTTGTTACTTTTGTGGTTGGAAGAGATAATTATTATGATTTCAATCTTTTTGAGTTTGTTAAGGCTTCTTTTGTAGACTAACATATTGCTATAATCTGAAAGTTTATGCTTCCCTACATTTCACATGTTAAAACATAATAATCAATGTCATGATACGATATTAGGAGCCAGGGCCTTTGGGAGGTGACTAGATCATGAGGGTGAAGCTCTTATGTAAGAAGCTCTTGCCCCTTTCATCAGTGAGGACAGCTGTCCATGAGCCAGTAAGTGGACCCTCACTAGACAGTAAATCTTCTGCCACCTTTATCTTGAAATTTCCAGCCTCCAGAAGTGTGAGAAATACATTTCTGTTGTTTAAAAGCCATTTAGTTTATGGCATTTTGTTATAGCAGCCCAAAAGGGCTAAGACACATATGAGGATCCTGGAGAATGTTCTAGGTGTGCTCGACGTGCATGTGTACTCTGTTGCTGTTAGATGAAATGTTCTGTGTATATATGTTAGGTCCATTTGGTCTAAAGTATAGTTGAAGTCCAATGCTTCCTTATTAATTTTTTTGACTGCATGATCTTCCCATTGTTGAAAGTGGGGTATTGAAATCCCATACTATTATTGTATTGCTTTCTATTTCTCCCTTCAGATACACTAAAACTGCTTTATATATTAAGATGCTCTGATGTTAGATGTATAGAAACTTATAATTATTATATTCTCTTGGTGAAATTATCCCTTTATTATTATATATCGACCTTCTTGGTTTCTTGTTTCAATTTTTGACTTAAGCTCTTTTTTGTGTGATTTTAGTATAGTTACCCCTGTTCTCTTTTGGTTTCCATTTGCATGGAATATCTTTTCCTACCCCTTCACATAAACCTAGGTATAACTTGAAGTTAGAGTGAGTCTCTTCTAGGCAGCAGATTTTTTTAAAAAATCCATTTAGCCATTCTTTGTCTTTCAAATGGAGAATTTAGCTCATTTACATTTAAAGTAATTATTGATATGAAAGGACTTACTATTGACATTTTAGTAATTCTTTTCTGACTGTTTTGTAGTTCTTACTTATATTCCTTTCTTCTCCTACTATTTTCCTTTGTGATTTGGTGATTTTTTAAAAAACAGTAGTATGTTTTGATTACTTTATCTTTATATTTTGTGGTCTACTACAGGTTTTTGTTTTGTGGTTACCATGAGGCTTGCATATAACATATTATAGTTATAACAGTATATTTAAGCTTATAACTACTTAACTTCAATTACTTACAACAACTCTCCACTTTTACTTTCTCATTTTATGTTTTTAATGTCAGAATTTACTTCTTTTTATATTGTGTATCCATTAACAAATTATTGTAGCTATAGTTATTTTTAATACTTTTGTATTTTAACTGTTATACTAGAGCTAAAAGTGATTTATACATCATCATTACAGTATTAGATTATTCTGAATTTGACTATACTTACTTACTCTTACTTATCTTGACCAATGATATTACTAATTAGTGTCTTTTCATTTCAGCTTGAAGAACTCCTTTATCATTTTTTGTAAGTCAAGTCTAGTGGAGATGAACTCGTTCAGCTTTTGTCTGTCTGGAAAAATGCTTATTTTCCTTCATTTCTGAAAGACAGTTTTGCTAGATAAAGTATTTCTGGTTGATCTTTTTTTTTCTTTTAGCACTTTGACTATATCATCCCACTCTTTCCTGGTCTGCTGGGGTTTCTGGTTAGAAATCTTCTGACAGTCGATTGAAGGTATCCTTGCATGTGACAGGCCTCTTTTCATACTACTTTCAAAATCCATCATCTTTGCTTTTTGACATTTGATTATAATGTGTCTTGGTGAAGTTGTCTTTGGCTTGAACCTGTGTGGGAACCTTTGGGCCTCATGTATCTGGATATCCATATTTCACTCAAGACTTGGAAAAATTTTAGCTATGATTTCTTTAAATAAATTTATTTTCCTTCCTCTTTTTATTCTCATTTGGAGACTCCTATAATTCATACAATCTTTTGTTTGGTGGTGACTTATAAATCCCATAGGCTTTCTTTGTTCAATTCTTTTTTCTTCTTTTCTCCTTTGACTGGATAATTTCAAATGACCTGTCTTTGAGTCCGCAAATTCTTTCTTCTGCTTGATCAAGTCTGTGGTTGAAATTCTCTGTTGCATTTTTTAGTTCATTCATTGTATCTAAGAGTTTGTTTTTTTAATTATTTCTGTTTCTTTGTTAAACTTCTTGGCTGGTTGTGGTGGCTCATGCCTGTAATCCCAGCATTTTGGGAGGCTGAGGCGGGTGGATCACTTGAGGTCAGGTGTTCGTGACCAGACTGACCAACATGGTGGTATTTCTCTACTAAAAATACAAAAATTAGCCGAGTGTGGTGGTGGGCACCTGTAATCCCAGCTACTCAGGAGGTTGAGGCCAAAGAATCATTTGAATGTGGGAGGAGGAGGTTGCAGTAAGCTGAGATCACACTACTGCACTCCAGTCTGGGTTACAGAGTGAAACTCTGTCTCCACAAAAACAAAACAAAACTTCTCATTTTGCTTATGAACTTTTTTCCTGATTTTTGTTTAGTTGTCTGTGCTTCTCTTATAGGTCACTGAGATTTCTTTAAACAATGGTTTTGAATACTATTGTCAAGCAATTCATAAATCTTCCTTTCTTTGGGGTTAGTTATGGGAAATTTATTGTGTTCCATTGGTGATGTCATGTTTCCTTAGTTTTTCATGTTCCTTGAAGTTTTGCACTGCTGTCTTTGCATTTAAACAAGCAGTCGCTTCCTCTAATTCTTACTGACTGGCTTAGGGAGAGAAATAACGTGGCCAGTCAGCCCAGTTAGGTACTTTCTGGATTTCTCCCCTCCTCCCTCCATCCCTCCCTCCCTTCCTTCCCTCTTTCTTCCTTCCTTTCTCTCTCTCCTTCTTCCTTTCTCTCTCTTTCTTCCTCTCTCTCTCTTTCTTGTGAAAAGGCCTTGCACTGTTGCCCAGGCTGGAGTGCAATGGTATAATCATGGTTCACTGCAGCCTTGACCTCCTGGGCTCAAGCAGTCCTCATGCCTCAGCCTCTGGAGTAGCTGGAACTACAGGCACACACCACCACACACAGTTAATTTAAAAAAAAAAATTTTTTTTTTTTTTGTAGATACAGGGTCTCAGTAGGTTGTCCAGGCTGGTCTCGAACTCTTGGGCTCAAGCAATCCTCCTGCCTTGGCTTTCCAAAGTACTGAGATTATAGGCATGAGCCACTGTACATAGTCTCACACCTTTGCTATGCATGCATCCATACCACTCTCTGCTTCTCTTTTGAAGGGGAATTCTTAAGATTGTATGGCTTCTCACAGTCTCACTGAGTCACAGTGCATGCTCAGTGCCTCTGCTTTGTTCCTAAGGGTGATACCCTAGGGAAAAAAATGCTCAAGTTTATGTGTCTTCTCCCAATCTTGCAGAGGCAAGCTGGCTGATTGTGCAGGCTCCCAAGCCATCTGCAAAGGCTCACACTCACTGTGCATTGGGAGGAAGACTGTAGGGGTGAGAGGGAAATGCACAGGGATCCAGTCACAGAGTGTTTGTGAAGGTGAGCCATGACAAACATTGTAAGTCCTCATGGGGCCATTTGGAGTGGGCGTGCTGTTGAGGCATTCCAACTGACTTGTAAGTGGACTACCTGATGGAATCTGAGAAGATGGTTAGTAGGTTACATGCCCCTTTGTTGGGTTTCTTGGTTAGTTGCTGTGAATCCCTTCCTCTCTTCCCTGCTCCCAGGCTCCCCCAGCTACTCAGTTATGCTGATTTTTTTTTCAGTATTCTGGGTGGGGCAAGAAGGAGTTAGGCCTCTTGAGCAGCATTCTGCACAACTGGGAAGGCCAGGGCTCATTCACTATGCTTTTTACTTCCCTTAATGGGAGAAACTTGTGGACCACGTGGGTCTCTTTTGTCACTGACGTATGCCAAATGGGGGGAGGAGTAATGTGGGTAAAATGAAACTGTTCTTCTTACCCTCTTCAATGCATCAATTCTTAGATTTTTGCTTCAACAGCATGCTGAAGCTTCTCTGGACTCCCAGACTCCCACAAAGCTAATCTCTTCCATGGGTGGCTGTCTAAATTGGTGCACTGTAGGGAGATGAGGACAGAAAGCTCCTATATTCCTCCATTTTGCTGACATTACTCTTCTGGAAGACTTAACATTACAAAGATGGCAATATGCTCTAAATTCCTCTACAGATTCAATGCAATCCTTATAAAAATAGTGACTGCCTTTTTTTGCATAAAAGAATAATCTGATCCTAAGATTTGTATAGAAATGCCAGGGACCCAAATAACCAAAATAATCTTGAAAAAGAACAGAGATGAAGCACTCACACTTCCAAATTTTAAAACTTATTATAAAACTACAGTAATTAAGACTTTGTGATACTGACATAAGGATAGGCATGTAAATCAATAAAATACAATTGAGAGTCCAGAAATAAGCCCACACATTTGTGGTTTATTGATTTCAACAAAGTGGTAATAATAACCAAAAATTGAAAAAAATAAAAATATTCATCAACTGATTAAATAAAATACGACATAGCCACACAATGGAATTTTTTGACAACAAAAAGAAACACAGTACTGATACATGCTGCAACATAGATGAAACTCAAAGACATTATGCCAAGAAAAGAAGCCAGTCACAAAAGATCACATATTATATGACCCCACTTATATGACAAATCTAGAATAGGCAAATGTACAGAGAAAAGTAGGTTAGTGGTTACCTAGAATTTGGGAGTAAGTGAGGAAGAATGGGCAGTGATTATTTTAGGTGGAGGATGACGAAATTGTTCTAAAATTAGGTTACAGTGACAGGTGTGCAACTTTGCCAATATTCTAAAAACCTTTGAATTGTACACTTTAAACAGGTGAACTTTATGGTATGTAGATTATAGTTCAATAAATCTGTTAAAAAGTTGAAAGACAGAAGCATTGCCTTATCTCCGATGTGCCCTAGGTACGCATGGTTACTTTACTGCCATTTATGGTTACTTTACTGCCATTTTAGGTTAATATGGGCAACTTGGATAGTTAACTGTTCCCTATTCATACCTAACCCTCCATAACTACAAGGAAGTCATGACTACCTAGAGACAAAAACTCTACACCACACAGGATTCTCAACTTAGTCCACTAAAAAAAAGTTTAAGCTGCTCTTTGTGTTATCTTCATTTTCTGTAATGAAACACTTGTTTTAGTCCAGCCAAACAACTCCTAGGTACTCATGAACTCCATTCACTTTCTTCTTTTCTCACTCTTGCTGTCACTCTCTTCTCACCTTCAAAGTAATATCCATTTCCAAAGTATTAAAATCAGGTCTTTAAGAAAGGTTACTCTTATTTATTACTATGATGATGTCATCTCTACCCTCCTTGAATCTACTCTCCTTAGAAATACACTGAACATAAACTACATGCCAGACTCTGATTACCACTGAGGATCCAAAGATGAATGACCCAAATTTCTGTCTGGAAGAAGCTTTCAATCTAAGTGAAGTGACAGATATGTGTACATGCACTCAACGAGTATATGACAACATAAAACAATGCAACAGGTGCAGAAGGGGAGTATAATTACTTTCAATCAGAAGAGATGGGAAGGCCTCCAAATTCAAACAGATCTTTGTAAATCTGTCATATTGTCAGTTGACTTCAAAGCTTTACAAGATATCATGAATCAAATTCCAAAATTAAAGAACAAAGTATAGGACCTAACAGTTGGTCCCTTTTCACAAATGGAAACTACTAGTTAATTTCATATTCATGTGGACCCTATAAATATTAATAAGATTAGGTTATAAGATGGGATTCTTATAAAAGGAACCAAAAGAATGTGAGGACGCTAAAAATGAAAACAACATTTTAAAGAGTGAATATTTCTGAATCACAAAATGAAACTCTTTTATAGCCAAAACCTGCAAACCAAATAAAAACCAAATCCAACCAAAACAAACAATATTCTACCTCCAAATAGATAAATACCGTGTTTCCTAAGGCTTGATCTTCTCACTGTCTACAGGATTCCTGTACAAGTCATGGTCACTGTGAGAGTGACCCTTTGAGTTACCCTTGAAGACACTGAGAACCAAGAGGGAAGCTTGGCTCTATGGTGCCACGCTCATAGGAACTTGGACTAGTTCATTAGTTGATGGTGTCACTCCCCACTCTCTCTTGCACATTTTGCTGTGTATTTTGGTATTGCATGAATGACTCTTGTCCAAAACCTGGAAACTTGAATCAGTTTTTGAGCTTTTTCATGTACAAGGATCATCCTAACACAATAGGCAAAACAAAGTGAGATGGAAAGCAAAGAGCTTCTTTTGTGGGATCTGAGGTCACAAATCCCCACTTCCTCATATGGTAACTGATGATACATCTCCCGGATTTTGTTCCCCACAGACCTTGACCTTAATTAGTCTCCTGGCCCTTGAGGATTTTCCTGAATTGCCCATCACTCTTTCCACTTGAATCTATATGACACGAGATGCCTATTCTATTGATCTTTGCATCCACACAGGGTGCCCATCATCATCTTCATTCTTAGTTAGATTCTTGGTCCCGTTTCTTCTTGCACAGCCTTGTTCAGCCCAGAATGACATCTCCCTCATAGGAATTTAACTTTCCAGTGTTCTGTTATGTGCTTGGTTCATGGTTGTTTAGTGAATGAATAAACCAATTCTATCATTTTTTAAAGAATTTATGTAAAGACAAACAGAATAGTTGTTCTCCAGTTCACTTATTAGTCAGTTGTCTGTAAGTCATATAACTATTCCTAGACCCAAATAGAATGCATAAAATTCCAACTTTAAAAACCTGCAGGATGAGAGAAAATGAAATCTGCTACTATCTTTTAATGTCTTTAAGGTGATAGGCAGTAAGAAAGCTGCCAAAATCAGAATCAATCTCAAATATATATTTTTTTCTCTGGGAGTGATTGAAAGGGAGCATAAAAAGATGTCAAGCTGACAGATGGATTACTACTATTTCAGATTTGCAACTAGAAAACAAGGCCAGGCTGTGGATCTCAGTGTGAAATTGCAAGTCCTCTATCTATTTCAGGAGATCATACGGGAACAACTTATTTTATTTCCCAGTCATCCCCCACTTCTCTTACATACACAGCAGCTGTCATACTTGATGCGAGCTGCTCAAGGACAGTGCTAGAGTTGGATTCCTCCAGACTTTCCTTTACCCAACCGCTTTAAAAAAGTGTAACAATTTACAAAAGCTGAGAGGCTTGTAAATATATGTTTCTCTATGGTAAAGAGGTAATCCCTAAGATTGGATTATATCGTTGAAAGTTACAATATTGAATACTGTCTTTAGCACCATCCAGCATCTCCTAGGATCATCTTTCCTCTGGGTGACCTCACTTCCTACATTCCTTTCTTCTGGGATAAATTGCTGCCTGTACTTAGACTGCCTGCCCCAGGCATTCTTTCATTTTCTGACCATTTCCATATGAGCCTCCTCCCATCAAAATTTATCTTTTATATTTCCTGACACTAAAGAAAGAGATATGCCAAGCCCAAGCTCAGAGAGAGTTTAATATTTGAGAAACTGCTTTACGTATTTCTGCTCCAGAGTTTTTCATTTAAACAGATGGCTACTGAAACATATTGCTTTAATGTAATATAATGCATGTAAGAGTAGGAATTTAGACTGTGCAGCAACATAATAATGCCCCATTTCATTTCACACTACAGAGGTGGCTATTACCCCTATAAATAAAACTGAGGTTATGCTTTGATCTTCAAGAAAAAAAGCCTATATTCTACTTCAGTTGAGTCATTTATTATTCAAATGCTATTGTTTGATATTACTTTTCCTGGACACTATGTTTTCTCACTCACCTTCACACTCACATGATTTTAAATATTTTAAATAACCTTTTATTTATAGTCTGTTTTTTGGTATGGAACATTTCCAATGTTTCATCATGAAACAACGAACTTAATAGCAAATTCCTATAATCTACTAACAAAACAGATCTAAACTTTAAAAAGCAATATTATCTTGCTTCATTTTCTGAAGTCAACTTATTAAAAAGTCATCAAGAGTGATGTAGCATCTTATTATCAAAGGGCAGTCAAAAAGAGTACGGTTCCGGCTCCTTTCTGTTCATCAATTAGTGGTGTATCATTAGAAAATGACTCCACTGTGCTGGGTCTCTAAACACTGAGAACTGGATTTAATAATTCCTGAAATTTTTTAGGTCCACCTTTCTCTGGATCTAAAAAGTTGTGGTCCAGTTTTCTCTCACAGACATAAACACATAATTTTTATTATTTTATCTAGACTATTTGTTATAGTATCATGGTTATCAGTTCTGGCCTAAGTTTGGATTCTACCTTCACCACTTTCTACTTCTGCAAACTTGCGAAAATCACCAGGCTTCTCTAAGCTTCAGTCCCTAATTCATTAAAATGGTAAAATAGCACCCACTTCATGGGGCTATTACAATTTTAATATGTGTATAAGTACTTAGCTCAGTGTCTGATGCATAGCAGACTTTCAATAAAGGAGAAGTCCAAGAAATGTATGATGCTAAGAAAACAACTGAATTTAATTATTTATAATTATTAGTGTTTAATTTTAAGTCCACATGTACTAAGCAAACATCCCAAAAGGTTGTTTTTCAAAATATTCTTCAGGGAAAAAAATCAGAGGGTGGGATGTTCCATTATGTTGGGGAAGCTAGGTCTCCCTTTTTGAGATTTATAATGTTCATGGCATGTTAAAAGGTCTGATGAGCCCTAAAATATAGAAAAAATTGCTAACCTGGCTTATCTCAGCATTTCTCAAACTTATTTCACTGGGTTACCCACTTTCCCCCAACTCAAATCTTATTAACTTCTCCAATAAGTAGTGTTCTCCGACACACTTCAGGAAATGCTCTTTTGGGTTGTGATTCTTTTCTCTTCTTTTAATCTCATCTTCCTTTACGATTGCTTCCTTAATTGATCAGTGGAAATTAGTGTTGCTGGAATATTCAAGTACATATAAAAATAGCTAAGCAAGATGGATGAACTCGATGTTATGTTTTGTTCATGTTGACAAGGCCTAAAACACAGCCCAATCAATCAAAGTTCCTTGCACACTGAACACCAATTGCTAATTATGCTTGCAGTCAAATGTAGTGAGGAACTCCTTGACAGGATCACAGACTTAAGACTCACCTCCTACAAATATTGAATACGATAGTATTTCACATAGCTCTTCATCCACAGAGATGCCCAAGATGGCTGGCATCTATTTAGTTATTTCATTAAAGTATTCAACTGAGGACGATAGAAAGCAACTAGGAAACCATAGCCATGGAATTGATGCATGTGAGGTCATCATTCTGGCATTGGCTCTGGATGATTGGTGTGGAAATTTGGCTAATCACATCAGATTTGGGACACCCACTTGATACCAAAGAGCCAGTAACTGGACTCACCAAATACTCAGAAAATTTCAAATTCCTTGACTTTTAGGTATCCAGACCATCCAAGAATCTTGCTAGTTTATTTTTGTCCCTTTTTCTAGACATACATTGTATTTCTGTACTAGTGATCCTAATTGTCACCAGAAAGTTGGACTACAGAGACAAAAAATAAATTTTTTTTTAAAGTGAGAAAGAAACCTCATTTTTAAAAAACCATGAAAAATGAAAGTATAAAAACCAAAAACGACTCAGTGAGGGAAAGAAGATTAGTTCTGGGACTAAAAGCATTGAGTATTTCCTCCAAAAATAAATGTTTCAATGTTCATATGAATTATTATACATCTTTTATGGGGAAAAAACTTGACCTAAAGGAAAGAAGAAAGTCCAAAATTCTGTCATATACAAACAATATACCCTGGAAACAAATAACTGTAACCCACAACTTAGCAAAATAACGGTAAAAATTCTTCTTTTCCAATAATTCCAAGTAACCCACAAGGATTATTGGTTTTGGCATATGCTTATATTTTACAGGGAATCTCAGGAGAGGACTTCCAATAAATGCTTTCCATGGGTAAAATTTTTACATTAAAAATGTACATTAAAGTAAAACCTTATTTCTAATCACTCTTCAGCCTCGATATTCTACAGACACCAGTTTAAATTACTATTATGTTTTTAGTAATTTAACTAATTTAACTAGTTGCTTAACAGAATTTTGTTCCATCAGAAAGGCACACAAATAAAAAAAATTGCGGTGACTCACACTACATCATAGCTGGAAACAACAAAACATTTTAAAGGTCTTTTGTATAACATATTGCAAGTCACCAGCTGTTTTTCTGATCCATAGAGCAAATCCTGCACTGAAAGACTGCTGCCCAGAAGGCATGAGCTGACATTGATTTGAATCCACCAGCTCTCCCAGTGGATCAGATGGCATCTCAGCACTGGAATCAGTATTGCTATCACATACTCATCTGTCGCCTCATGGGACAAGAGCTGCAAGAAATATGAAGGGAAATTGCTCCTGTTAAGGGATAGCTACATTTATTTCTGTTACAAAAAGGCCACCACCTATACTGTACATGTTAAAATGATGCCTAACTATGTAAAAGGAATCCATCCTTTCTGCCCAAATGTTAATAAGCTCCACAAAATAATACATTATTTCTGCTTCCCAGCCCTATTTATAGCCTTTCTTAAGGTTGAGCTAACCGAGTGATTGTCAAGGCTGCATGAAAGTGATTTGTTCTCTTAGAAACTCACACTCAGTGATAATTCAGAGACACTGCCACTTTTTGTGCCTATTTCCATCCTTGTGAGCTTACTCACCAAAGCAAGGATCCTTACATTTTTATTTATTCACCAGTTTCCAGGAGAGTTCTGTAATTTGAAAGACTGCAACCATTTTGGAGAAAGCAATTTCAAATTTGAACTCATTTTCTAAGCCAAAAATAAACTGACTTTGCTTAATGGAAAGCAGTGCCATCCTCCTAAGAGTTCATTAGCCCTCTGCACTTTTGTTTCTTCATATGAACAGCAGGACACTGACTTCCAGTAAATGTTTGTGAAGCTCAGTGATGCAAAACAGCCTGACTTAAGCCTGGACTCACAGAAAAAGCACAGCCTTCAACCCCAAATCACACACATATCTACTTCCTCCATCCATTCATCTGTTAATCCATCTATCTATCCAACAAATATTTATTGAATACCTATTATGAACAGCGTCTTCTGTTATAGAGCTTACCAGGTAGAAGGGAGGTGGGATTATTCATATGAAGCACACAAGGACCATAGGCCATGTTGCCCAAAAACACTGTGATTTGGTGATAATCACTGTTGCTGTTTTGAAAAGGCATACTTTAATTCTAAGTTTTGTGCATACATTCTATGCCATGAAAATGCGCACAAACAACATCTTCAGTTTAAGACTATAAAACATATTTACAAAAGCAAAGATGACACTTGGCCTTTAAGATGCACACTGTCAAACATTCTTAAACAGAAAAGTAATATAACAGAAGAATTCATAAATACATTTAATAATACTAAATATAGTATTACTAAAAACAGTCATGGAAGCATAAAGAAAGATGATTGCATGATAAACTGTTGACCAAGTATTTTATTCAGAAAATAGTAAAATACATTCTTGTGGGTCTCAGACCATAAAAAAAGATGGCATTAAATGCAAAGCTTGTTTAGTACAAAATAAATTCAATCGTCACAGTAGCAAGCGCCCTTGGGGAATAACAGGTCATTAGAAGCTTTTAAGATTCTCATAACAGATGACATTCCCTTAGGTCCCTTTCAATCCCAACTCGGCCCTAATCATTTTCTTTCTTTGGCTACTTTTTTATAAAGTCAGTAGGCTGCAGTATAATATATCTTGACATCATAACCTAAAATATCAGATCAGCTCAATTGTTATGCAAGTAATGTTGCTCTGCAAATGACTGCTGGGAGATGAGATGCTACCAAGTGAAGAGGAAAATGCATGCCACGTCCACTCCCCGCTGTCTGTGGCTTAATCTGAAATAACATCTGTGAGGGAACATGTGACACTCTGATCCAACAATGCATTTGATGTGCAAAAGTATCTGTAATGAAATTTCTAGTACAAGGGAATGAGGACATAGAAGCTTCTACCTCCACCATACTGTCACCACCCCACCTCTGCCCAGCTCCCTCAGAAAAGGGAGCCTGGGAAGTCAGCTCCTTGCTGAAAGCAGCATTTCACATGGTTCACCCACATTAGGATTCCAACATCAGGAAAATTTGTCTCCTATGGCGCAAAATTATTTAAACCTGCCATGGCCTCAAGAAGTCTGCTAACAAAACGTTCATCTCTGTGCAACCTTCATTCAAACAAGGATTTAATTCAAAAAAGTACATTTGGTAATTAGTATCCATGAATAGTGATATTCATTATCTTTTGTTTCGTCCTTCTTTACACATTACCCTGAGACACTGAAAACGGTTAAGAGGCTTGCAGATGATCACAGGAGTTGTTGGGCAACTGATTCATGCTGAGAGATGAAATGATGATGAAAGGATGTCAAAAAAAACAGACTCTGGGAAATAATATCTCTCAATGCACATACCCAGAGCCTGCCTGTGTCAACTTATAAGGTTCTTCTATGATAAAACTCATATGTGTATACAGATGCAAAGATATCAGGAGTATTCATTGGAAGTTTCCTATTTCCCCCAATCCTCAGCATGCACTGTCAAGATGCCTTTGGGCTTGAAAATGTGCCTATTATCAGCAACCACTCCCTGTATATTAATAAGAAGATTGAAGCTGCCTAACTGCTGAGCGAGGCTCAAATTAATCACAGCATTATGTAAGCCCCCATTTTCATATTTAAAACACCATATTTCATAAGGTTTCAGAAGCACCTGGTGCAGGGTGGGCACTCAATGAAATGATCATTTTTGAAGGGAAAAAGGATAGAAGATGGAGACTAATGCAGTGTTTTATGCTCTGGCCATCACAGGATTCACACCCGAAGTACCACAAGAATGCTGGCCAACTCGGCTGTGTCTCAACAGGTTTTTGCAATGGTCAACCACATCTCCATTCGTATTAAGCCAGCATAACCAAAGGGCATGCGAGTCAGCTCCTAGAGAGGTTGTACCGTCGGCTCTTGTTTCAGGGAATGAATGAAAGAAATTAATGAATGAATAAGTAAATAATAGATGTTATTGTGACTCTTCATTACAGCTGACAAGAGGTGGGAGTGAGTAAGGAAGGTTTAGGGGCTAGCATATCCCTTCTGCCCACATTCCATTGGCCAGAACTCAAGCACACGAGGACCATAGTCCATGTGCCCAGGTGGAAATAAAAATGGGTTCGATGAATAGCCGGTCAGTCTCTGCCACTAGAGGCAAGGATTCAAACACCCAGCCACTCTGCTTAGTTCATGCCTCTGGCTCTCCTTAGACTCTGTACCCTATTGAGCTCCTGCTGCCTTCCTTGCTCCACCAATTTGCAGCATCTATGAATAGCCTTGTCCCCTGGAAGACCAGAAGAGCCCTTCTTGTGGAGTCCTGGCCCATCAGTCTCAAGTCAGATTTCTTCCCAGTCCCACCCCATTCTGGTCCCTCGTTCACTAGGGCATGCTTGGCCCTGTCTCCCTTGTTCTAGGTCATTGTAATTTCAATTCCATTTGCAGGATCTGTGTCTTGCTCATGTGCCTTAATCCAGACATTAGATTCTGGTACCCAGGTCCTCTGGGGTCAGGTCTGATCAGCCAGGAGCCCATCAGGAAACAGAAAGCACACTCAAACTGGGTAATGTGAGGAGTCCAACAAGAAGACCATCAAGAAAGGTATGGAAAAGGTATAAGAGAAGATAAGTAATATAGTGCTGTACCTGGGGCTAGGTCAGAAGGGGCAAGAGGAAGAGTAGGAAAAGGACCCTGTGGGGAAGGCTGTATTACAGGAGACTGGGGGGTGCAGGGTGCTCATGGCAACCTCATGGCAACTTTCCTTTTGCCAGTGGAAGCAGTAGGTGGCAGTGGAAGCAGCAACAGAGGATCAGAGGTGGAAGGAGAGTGAAGAGGGATAAACTCTCCTTCCTCATTCCCCTTCTACCTCTGATCTGATCCTCTGTCACTGCTTCCATTGGCAAAAGGCAACCACCATCCAGAGAGCAAGGGGGTCCTTTGATCCTGTCCCAAAGAGAGAGTAGGACGAAGGCTTGTAGAGAATAGATCTGGAGAAACAAACAGGAGCCACACAGACCTCTGCCCTGGGTCTGAGCACTGAGACTTCCTCCTGCAGCCCCTTTGCCATGGCTAAGTTACCACTGCCAGCTGCCAGATCTATGGACACAGCACCGCCAGCCTGCTGGGACTCCAAACAGGCACTTCCAGACATCTCTCCCTAAGGTCACCTGCCTATTTACTTGAGACTCCTCTAGATCCCTAGTTCGAAGAAGAACAGTTCTGCAAGACAGGTCCATTTAATTTCTCAGGAAGCATGATATAGGACAAAGATCACGGGCTCTGGGGTCAGGAAGACTTGGGTTCAAAATCCCCATTTGTCATTTTTAACAGCATGATGTTGTCTAATTGAGACTCTCTGAATCTCCTAAGTAATGTAGGGCTAATGAAACCCATATTCCCAATTGGATAGGGTCATTCTGAGAATCAGATGAAGAAGACTGAGTGAAAGCAATTTATAAACTTTACAACATTATACAACACTAGGGTGGTATCACGTCTTAAGGAAGTGACCCTTACAGTCAAATCATGCACTGATGCAACACATTTTTAAGAGTACATAGTAATTGATTTCCTTCATTTTATAAAGAGAATTTACTGATTTATTCTCATTACTATACCAGCATCCATACTGACAAACCTTGGCAGAATGTACAGTATATTTTCCAGCGTTCTTTGATTTGTCATTCCTAAAATTGCCTGTCTAAACCTATTCTGTTAATCCCAAACAGCATAATCAGAGCATTATGGAAACAAGTCTTTCAAGGAAATATCCTGAACCATCAGGCAGCAACATACATCATAATTACCAGTTGGGACTCCAGGCTCAAAGATGCTATATGACTTTTCCTAAGTCCAAAGCTCTGTGTGACACCCCTGGGGTCAGAAGCTACTGATAGAGAATCCAGTGTTCTAGGATACTGTTTGTCCCCAGCAAGAAGAGTTTTCTTTCCTTAGTCTCCCTGAGATCCAGCTCACATATCTTCTTCTAAGGGAAGGGGAGTGTTCGTAATGGCATGGCTTCCTCAAGTTAGGACATCAAATTGTAAAAGCTGAGTTGGTGTTCTTGAATGACAGCAAAGGAAGAGGGAGATCAGAAATTCCTACTGCAGGGTGCTTTCCCCTGCATTCAGTATGTGTTCAGAGATGACAAGAACATTAAGGTTTTTGATTTAAATTCTTTCTGAAATGGAAAACAGGATTATGAAGAGAGATTTTTTTTTTCAGAAAGTGGAGCCCCTTCAAACTCTCACCTTGCTGTGCGCAAAGTGCTTCCACCAGCATCTCTGCATCCCAGGAACTGAGGTGGAGGAGGTCTGGCCAATTATTCTGCCCATCACTTGCCAACCCAGGATGGATAGATTCTTAAAATCTTACCCAGTCTTGCTTTACTGAGATGGCTAATTTGTTTAGCAGTTCTTTTGAGAATACATGACTATAGTAGGGGCTCATGCACTTTTTCCCCAGGGTGTCAACTGTCTTAGTTTCTTTCTCTTTTGTTCTTTTCAATTTAGCACTATCATTGCTTATCTATAAGTAAAGTTCCTTTTTGTGAGCCTCTTGGGGATACTCAAATACTCCATCCCTGTTACTCTGGACTCTCCTCTTCGGACTGTAACACAAATGACTTTGCTTTCCTTTCTTCCCTTGGAGGCCAACACATTCTCTCTTCCTTTTGCTTCTACCTGGTTGTTCTTGAACAATGCTCTTACCTTTGCCCCCTCCTTTCCCTACATGGAATGAATCCGAAGAGCCTCAATTTTTGCCCATCTTCATTTTCCTTCCACATGTTCTGCCACAGCAGTATCAACCTCCATCACCACCACCTTCTCCTCTTTTTCTGTCTCCAGTGGTCATGTATCACCTGCCCTCCAGCGGCATTTGCAGCCCCCATTGGGATCCTGTTCTTAGAACATTCCCTGAAGTGGAGGTGTGCTGGGACACCCACTGGGATACCTGTATTGCTATTTCTTTATCTAGAAAAGGAAAGAATTGAAAACTCACAAATATTTAAAGTATGGTTTGATAGTACTACCTGTTAATGATTTGTAAGTACGTTTAACTCATTTATTGAACAAGACAGATCTAATATAGGTAAAATTAAACAAGAACTTCATGGCTTCATCATACCACTGCCTTCCAGCAAGTTCTTTAAATTATTCTCTGTACCCAGATGAAATCTCAGCCAGGTCCCATACTTTTTCCAGGCACCTTTCTGACATTGGTCAAAGGTCTTGTTTAACCTACTGGTCATCTAACACTTTCCCTCCCCTGGCTCAGGCTGTCAGAGACTTAGCAGATTATAGTGGGATGAGAGTGCAGTAGTAATGATGCTCGCTGTTTCCCTTCTGTGCTCTTCCATTCAACTCCTGGAGCTTCTTCTGCCTCTTCAGGCTTGGATGGGGGAGAAAGGGGAAAAAGTGTTCTCAAGACTCCCTTTCTTTATGAAAATGAGCATATATTCATGAAGCACATACTAGGTACTACTGAAAATAATGGCTTAATGATTTTGTTTAATTTTCTCAACAGTCCCAGGACATAAGTATTACTATTCTCATAGAGTATTCATTGTGCCTAAGTAACTTGCCCAAGGTCCTATGGCTGTTAGTGCTGGGATCCCACCGCAGTGGCATTTGCAGCCTCAATGCCACACTCATCCCATATCATCGAGATGCTTTCAGACCTACTCTTACCCACACTCTCCATCTGCTCTTCCTCTGAACCACAGTTTCTGTCATGTGTTCTCTTGAGTACATTCGTCTTGTTGTTTAACTTTGTATGTATACATGTCTTGCAGAATTCATGAATATACTCCCTCATGTTTCCATGGAACTAGCACAGCTCTATTCTTTCACATGTTTGACACAGGCAGAGGCCATACAGGAAACAGAAGGAGAGTGGGTAGTGAGCTGTAAGGAGAATGTGAAGCTTTGAACTCTGAAGAAATAGAGAGCTCTACAATGGAGGAAATAATTCAGAAGTTCAAACAACGTGGAGGAGAACAATAAGATAAGAACTCAAAACTGTCTACTGGATTTCCTAATTAGGAGCAGTACCATTTGTGATTTTAGCAGGAGAAGCTTTAGCAAATTGTTGGGAATAGAACCCAGATTCTTGTGGATTCAAGAGTGAATAGGAGGTGGGAAAATGAAAACAGCAAGAATAGAACACTCTGACCAGAAATTTATCCTTGAGAAGTGGAGTTAACAAATTGCATAGTGCCTGAATGGAGACATTTTTAAGGACAGGGGGCATTAGAAGGAAGAGAAACTGAAGGGAAGAAGAAAGGAAGGAGGGAAGGAAGGAAGGAAGGAAGGAAGGAAGGAAGGAAGGAAGGAAGGAAAGAAGGAAGGAAGGGAGGGAGGGAAAGGAAAGAAAAATAAGGGAGGGAGGGAGAAATGCATAGTATGTGTTGATATTTATAACAGATTTTGACATTTATAACAGACTTTTTTGCTTATGTTTCTGAAATCTCATGAGATATTTGCCCTGGGGCTATGATGACTTAGAGTAGAATTGAACATAGGCTCTTTCTGCAGTTAATGTGTTCTCCCAACCCTCTTTGTCCCAATCTCTCTAATTAAAATGACTTGAATTATTTAAATTTTCCTAAAAACACTGCATACAAAAGCACTTTAGGGAGGCTGAGGCCGGTGGATCACGAGGTCAGGAGACTGAGACCATCCTGGCCAACATGGTGAAACCCCATCTCTACTAGAAATATAAAAAAAAAAAAAAAAAAAAAAAATTAGCTGGGTATGGTGGCACACACCTGTAATTCCCAGCGACTCAGGAGGTTGAGGCAGGAGAATTGCTTGAAACCCGGAAGGTGGAGATTACAGTGACCCGAGACCGCGCCACTGCACTCCAGCCTGGCAACAGAGTGAGACTCCATTTAAAAAAAAGAAAAAAAAAAGGAGTTTCTTTTTCTCTTTCCCTTTCGTAAACCTCGAAAAGGGAAACTCTGACGCGGTGAAGCAGTTGAATGGCACTCAATACTTTCTGAGAACTCAGAACACACCTCCAGCCCGCAGGCCGTGTTGGGGAAGAAGGTCGATATCTCAGGCGGTGCTGAGCAGTGTCAGACAAGCATAGTGGCAGCTATCCTTCCTTTGAATGCCAAACACTGTCAGAGGAACCTGAAGGGATGCGGTGCAGAAGTGGATTGTCCATGATGTGGTGTAGTTTACCAGTTGTCTTGTTTTAAAAGTAATAGAGGTACAGAAACCAGGAGAACTGTACATATTACAAGTCTGTGATCTATCACCTGGCCTCCACACAGTGCGTTTATGGGTCCTTGAGGGATGGAAGCTAAATTCTGATACCATTACCTCCTCAATATGGCAAAGGTTAAAGTGCTACACCTAATGTAACTTTGCAGTTTTATACGACAAGATGCTGGTGGCAGGGGGTGTGACTTAATGATCACACTTTGATTTAAAGGTACAAGAGTTTGCTTAGGGCCCTGACTTGGTCTCTAGCAGTACCGGCTGCATCCGTGAAACATGGGCAGTGACAGATGGTTATTAGCACAAGGAAACCTCCTAAAGGTCTCAAGCAAGCTCAGAAGGTCCACAAATTGAACCAGAATTGGTGAATTCCCAAAGTTTAAAGGTTTTAATACCAGAGAGCAAGGGGATTAATGGGAGACAATCAGGGAGCAAAAGTAAAAAGCTGCAGGCAGCACACAGTCCCAATTTATTAAACAGCCTCTAATTGGAGTGGTCTGGTGAAAATGCACACAGGCATTGGTCAGTCACTATCTAACACTGGAATCCTGTAACCAAAAAAATTTACAAAAAATAAGAATGAAAAAAGGAACCCCTTCACACCAAACTCTACCCCCAGAGACCTGCAAGATCTTGGGTTTGGGAAATAGTTTATGGAGGGAGGATGTCTTTGTGGTCAGTTCAGGCCAGTGGTTTTACTGAAATTAAAATACTTCTCAGTCTTTCAGCTTTTTGGACGTTTTCTAAACAAATAATGTTGACAAGGTCTAATTTTTAAAATTAACTCTAATTAAGACTTCCAAAAGGGTCAAGAGGGAGTTGCCAGCACTTCCCTTAGTGGTTGTTATCCTAAAGCAAGATAGAGTAGAGCATCAGGGACCATATTCTTATCCCAAAATGCTGCCCAGTGCATTTGGTTTAATGTGTGTGAGTGTGCGTATTTATATATATGCATAAGCACAAACTATTTCCCCTAATCACAGCTTAGGAAGAATAAGTTCTAAGCAGAAAACTATAGGAGAAATGAGAAATGGACATAAATCATTATTGAAATAAAACACTAACACAGGAATCAAATAAATACCCAGAAAAGCAAGCCTTTCCCCATTAATCTACTTTCTCACTACAGGAAGGCAGGTAGCATCTTTTAATACCAAGCCAGGTGCCAGGTGATTAACTAGGAAAGACCTCGGAGAAATGTATGGAAAAATGTCTAATAAAAATACTTTATATCTGCAAAGAACTAAAAGTGAGGGTAGCAATACGTTCATGCTATGATCCCTTGGGTGGGGCAGCTAGTGGAGAGAAGCCAGAGGTGTTATTAATGGAGGCATTCCAAGAAATAGGTAAGAAGAAACATGGGAAGTCTACTCTTGTTACTTCCTTTGCTTCTCAGGGGATGGGAAGAAGGCTGAGTTGAATCACAAAGGAAAATATTATAGCACAAAGTTCTATCTTTCAACTTTAAACAGGTAGAGTAGAAACACCAAATGAATGGAGAGAAACATTAAGAATGTATAGCAAGAATTGCTGTTGAATAATTAAGGCCAAGGATAAATGGAATACATAAACAAATGTTAATCATTTTCAAGGGAAATATAATGATATATTAAGTTAATACATGTGTGCAATGCTGTTTAGAAGGAACTGTTAAGAAATATAACTTTAAAACATTTAATTTCAACTGGCTATACTGCCCAAAGTAATTTATAGATTCAATGCTATTCTCATTGAACTATCATTAACGTTCTTCACAGAATTAGAAAAAACTACTTTAAACTTCATATGGAACCAAAAAAGAGTAAATATAGCCAAGACAATCTTAACCAAAAAGAACAAAGCTGGAGGCATCACGCTACCTGACTTCAAACTATACTATAAGGCTATAGTAACCAAAACAGCATGGTATTGGTACCAAAACAGACATATAGACCAATGGAACAGAAAAGAGACCTCAGAAATTACACCACACATCTACAACCATCTCATCTTCAACAACCTGACAAAAACAAGCAATGGGGAAAGGATGCCCTATTTAATAAATGATGCTGGAAAAACTGGCTAGCCATATGCAGAAAACTGAAACTAGACCCCTTCCTTGTACCTTATACAAAAACTAACTCAAGATGGATTAAAGACTTAAATGTAAAACCCCAAACCATAAAAACCCTAGGAGAAAACCTAAACAATACCATTCAGGACATAGGCATGGACAAAGACTTCATGACTAAAACACCAAAAGAAATTGCAACAAAAGCAAAAATTGACAAATGGGATCTAATTACATTAAAGAGCTTCTGCACAGCAAAAGGGACTATCATCAGAGTGAACAGGCAACCTACAGAATGGGAGAAAATTTCTGCAATCTATTTATCTGACAAAGGGCTAATATGCAGAGTCTAGAAGGAACTTAAACAAATTTACAAGAAAAAAGCCAACAACCCCATCAAAAAGTGGGAAAAGGATATAAACAGACACTTCTCAAAAGAAGACATTTATGTGGCCAAAAAACATGAAAAAAACTTCAACATCACTTATCATTACAGAAATGCAAATCAAAACCACCATGAGATACCATTTCACAACAGTCAGAATGGTGATTACTAAAAACTCAAGAAACAACATACACTGGTGAGGCTCTGGAGAAATAGGAACACTTTTACACTGTTCGTGGGAATGTAAATTAGTTCAACTAGTGTGGAGGACAGTGTGGTTATTCTTAAGGATCTGGAACCATAAATACCATTTGACCTAGCAATCCTATTACTGGGTATATATCCAAAGGAATATAAATCATTCTATTATAAAGACACATGCACACATATGTTTATTGCATCACTATTTACAACAGCAAAGACATGGAACCAACCAAAATGCCCATCAATGATAGCCTGGATAAAGAAAATGTGGTACATATACACCATGGAATACTATGCAGCCATAAAAAGGAATGAGATCATGTCCTTTGCAGGGACATGGATGCAGCTGGAAGCCTTCATCCTCAGCAAACTAACACAGGAACAGAAAACCAAACACCACATGTTCTCACTCATAAGTGGGAGCTGAAAAACAAGAACACATGGACACAGGGAGGGGAACATCACACACCAGAGCCTGTCAGGGGATGTGGGGATGAGGGGAGGGAGAGCATCAGGACAAATAGCTAATGCATGTGGGGCTTAAAACCTAGATGATGGGTTGATAGGTACAACAAACCACCATGGCACACGTATACCTATGTAACAAACCTGCAAGTTCTGCACATGTATCCCAGAACTTAAAGTAAAATTAAAACAAAAAAGGAAAACAGAAAAAAATTAATTTCAACAATACTGTAAGAGGGAATGGAGGGAATTTAAAAAAATATAGAATTCATGAGAGGCAACATTTTCAGAGGAAATCTCACAACAGAACACATTCCTGAATGGCCTGAATTCCAGTTAGCCAAGTTTGCCCAGTTATCAGGCAGAGCCCTGGAGACAAAGGTGTCTGTCTATTCAAGGAACTCAAACAGTTTAAAGTTCCAGAGATCTAGAGCTTTCTGGTCCCATTTCCAAGGCATGCTTATGAGGGTAGATCTACCAACTGCTCTGATCACTGTACATTTGGGAACCGCACCTGGCTCAAGCTTCCCTGCTCCATGTCTTCTCGAGGTGCCAGAGAGGGGGTTATCATGATAGGCCCTGGGCTCCAGTGGCAACAGTAACAGCGACACAGCCCAACTTAGATCTAATAGACCTGCTTTCTGACCGCCTTTTCCAGGATATTTCAGAGCATGTCAAGGACAGTTGGCTGTTAAGTATTAAAAAGAAACTAAGTGGATAGTTGTATGGAGTTATAAAAACATCATGGCACTTCTGTTCTTTGCTATACTTTTCTTTAAAACCATCCCCCCAAAGAGGAATAAATATACATAGGCCAGAATTTGAGCACTCTGCAAACTCCCAGTAACGGTTGCTTGAACTAAAAAATGAATCTTACTTGATAAAGCAAAGATTAGTTCTTTGAAGTCTATGGGAAAGTCACTTTCATGCAATGGAATACACAGAGCCGGTCACAGCAGTACTGAATTCCAGTTGCAGAGTTAAATTACTAAAATATCACATTGGCAATTGGTTAAAAAAATCCATATGAAGGGTTTGAAGACCTGGGGACAAGTAAACATAATTTTAGTTCTCTCTGATTTATAGGCCTTTTCTTTTTTTCTTTTACTTTTTTTTTTTTTTTTTTGAGATGGAGTCTCATTCTGCTGCCAGGCTGGAGTCCAGTGGCACGATCTCAGCTCACTGCAACCTCCATCTCCTGGGTTCAAGTGATTCTCCTGCCTCAGCCTCCCGAATAGCTGGGACTAGAGGCACACGCCCCCACACCCAGTTGATTTTTGCATTTTTAGTTGAGATGGGGTTTCACCATGTTGGCCAGGATGGTCTAGATCTCTTGGCCTTGTGATCTACCCTCCTCAGCCTCCCAAAGTCCTGGGATTACAGGTGTGAGCCATGTGCCCGGCTACAGGCCTTTTCTAACAACATATCCCTCTGTGAGGGCTCTGGCCTGAGCAGTGGCCATTGCAGAATCTTGGGGTGGTGAGAGATTTGGAGACAGTAGTGAGCAGCCTGTCCACTGAGAGGTTTGCCCTCTGATCTGACCACAGCATTGTTCAGCTCACAGTGCAGATATGCTAGTTCTTCCTGGCAGCCAAATAAGAGGGCTCCCTGGCTAAGAAGAATCATTAGGGGGAAATAATTGCCACTGGGAAAACTAGCAACTGAGATTATAATTATTCTCTTATCTTACTCTTCTTTTGGGGGCTGGTCAGGAAACATAATCCAAATATCACCTTTCTCTTCAACTTAACTGAATTATATACTTTATCACCCCAGCAGCTTAGGCAATAAATGTTACTGAAAGGACTAATTTAAGATCTAAATTTATTTTAATGAGTCTTTGTAATATTGCAGCAGATGTGAGTCTGCTTAAATGCAACCTATACTTGCTAAGAATCTCAATGAAGTCCCAAACCTTTTAGATTGCTAGACAAGACAATTTTTAAATAATATGAAGGGGAAAAATGAAGCCAAAAGAAGAGGGAAAGAAGGAAGCAGGCTTATTTTGTTCTGGATGTGTTCTCTGCACACACACAGCCATGGAAGGCAGGGTCACGGCACAGGATTAATAACTGACAGCTGTTGTTAACTCCTATGGAAGAGTAGATAACCTTATGTGGAATCCATACCCAGATACTGGGCGGCAGAGTAATGAGTCCCCCTGGAATGAAAGCTCTGGCCTTCTTTGTTGTAACTATCGATCTACTGTAGAGTCCTGATGTGATTTAGATGAGGGAGGAAGAGATAATGGCATTGATTATTCTATTTAGGAAGCAGACTAAGACAGAACTCAGGTACAATACATGAACAGAAAAAAATCCCATTCAATCATTCCTTGTCTTTTCTTTGCAGTCCAAAGCAACATGAGGTGGCCATGGTGACAGGGGAATACATCTTGATAAACATGTAGCTCTGTATTTCAGGGACACTCGTGTAACACAACCGTAATATTACATTTCCTGCTCTTACGTTTCAATGATCATCTATCCCAGTCCTAAGACAAGGCCTTAGATGGTTGTATTCCAGTGAGGGTGAGCTTAAGGGACAGAGGACTCACCCAGGGAGAAAAAGAGTCTTTCACAATTGACATATTACTTTCTAACTTCATTAGGTAAACATTTCTTTGATTCAAAACTGGATTCTATAAAGTAATTTTCTTAGCTCAGGCTGCTATAACAAATTATCATAGACTGGATGGCTTAAACAACAGGCATTTATTTCTCATGGTTCTGGAGGCTGGAAGTCCAAGATCAAAGTGCCAACAGATCTGTGTTGGATGAGGGCTCACTTATGCTTCCTGGCTTGCACACAGCTGGTTGTATCCCCACATGGTGGAGAGCAAAGAGAGAGAGAGGGACCTTCTGGAAATAACTAGGTCATGAGGCTGATGCCTTTATGAAGAGGATTTGTGCTGTTCATAAGGGCACCACCCTCATGACCTAGTTGTTTCCAGAAGGTCCCTAATACCATCATTAGGGGGATTAGAATTTGAACATATAAATTTTGGGGGGGCATGGGTGGGGCAAGGATGCAAACATTCAATCCATAATAATAATGAAGTTCAGTCCACGTACTATTTAGTTTAGTTCAGTGATTTCCAGATGGGAATGGGGAAACTGGGAGGTGAGGGGACTTTTCCCCCAGGGGACATTTGGCAATATCTGGAGACATTTTGGATTGTCATGACTGAGAGCGTGATGCTACTTGTATCTAGTAGGCAGAGACCATGGATGCTGCTACACATCCTACAATGTGCAGGATGGCCTGCTGCCAGAAAGGACTATCCAAATCATCCAGTCTGAAATGTCAGTAATGACAAGGTAGTATTTGGGAGAGCTGGAAGGTGAGCAGAGAATGATAGGTTTCAATAAGATATTACATATTCTGCCTTTTTAAAATGGAAATATTTATGTTGATACGACTTCACAGTTTACAAAGTATTTTCAAGTACTCCTATCATCACCACTACTACTACACCATGATGAAATTAACAATTACTGAGTACATTTTGTGTATCAGGAACTGTGCTAAGCATTTTACATGAGTCAATTCAGGTATTTTTAACAAAAAAATCTATGAGCAAGGTGTTATAACTGTGTTAATAATTAGTATTTATTAATTATGAAGCAACTGAGGGTACAGGGGACGTAGGGACTTGCCTTAAGTTATATACTACTTAATGGCAGACCTAAACAGTGGCTAAAACAGGGTTCTTCTGACTTTGTGTCCAACGCTCTCTTAATGGTCATGTATGCGTCTTACATCTTCCCCATTCCTCCTTGCACCTACTTCCCTTTTTAGATTATAAATTCTCTTGGGGCAAGGTCTATCTGTCATTTGTGCCCACTGCAGCTTGGGTGGGGTTAGGGGGTGGAAGGCAGATTTAAGTGCCTGGAGCACAATCAGGATTGAAGAAATGTTGGTGGAATTTAATAAAGATAGTTTTAACATTGGAACTTAGTTCAAACAAGTTCTCTTTTTTAAGAGGTATTGATAGAAATGGAATGATATTGAACATGAAAGAACTAGTTCAATTAGAAAAAGAATGATGGTTGTAGTCTCACTATTTGGGAGAATTAATGTAGAGTACTGAATATTCCCTTCTCTGCCCAACTAGACTCTTTTCTTGGTTCAGGCTACAAGTGTAAGATTCCAAGGGGTTTTCATCAGCACATGTGCCCCAGGGAGGCTTCAAAATGAATGAAACCTTTTTGAAATACTAAGCTTTGCTTGCTTGGAAGTGGGAGAAGTTATTTCAGTAATGATGCCAGCGGCTTAGTAAGAATTGAACCTGAAGACACTGGAGACTTGAAGCCTCCCCCAGCCTGGTGCCCATGGAGCTCTGTGGGACTGTAGATGTGTCTGAGTGTCTGGTAATTCACAGAACAGGTACCTGTAACAGTGGTTTTCTCTCTTATAACTGGTTCTTCTGGACTAGGCTTCAAATAAATAAAATTTTCATACTTGAAAATTATGAACACTTAAAGCACACATATTGACTGTGATATTGTGATCCGCATTTCCACTTCAAGGACTTGCATCAGTATTTAAATGCAAGAGATTGGAGTGCTTTCTCTGATGCAGGTTGAGTTCATCACGGGTGACTTGGGGAAGGTATAGAGAATACAATTGTATTAAGGAAGCTTCTATCCCGCCTGTCTTATCAAGTTAACTACATGGTAAGGTTTCACTGGATTTATCCACTGTGATGTGTCTTTCAAACCTTAAACCACAATAAGAAAAATAAATTTCTTCCATTTCATACATCTCTTTGTTAATTTTGATATTTGGGCATAACCTCTTCAGTCTAGACCTTGGTATTATAGATTGAGAACAGGAAAAATGTGAATTTTATTTTGGATTCCACTGACAAACTGTAATATGATTATAGATAAACACCAACTTCTCAGAGTGATTTGGTAATTTCAGCTCAAGAATTATTATGGCCAGGTTTGTGGATACTAGCAGTTTGGCAGACTGGATTTTTCAAGTTGGCTGCAACAAGATCACCCATCCTGCATGCTTTTCTCACAATGTTGAATTGCCACTTTTCTCAATAAGAAGTAACTTCTGTGTTCCTGCTCATTGATTCTGGGTGGGCTTGTGACTACAGGGGAAGAAATGTCAGGTGATTTCTAAGACAGATTTTAAAAGGTGATGCATCTTGCACCTGGTCTCTCTCTGGGGACACTTGCTCTTAGAACCCAGCTGTCATGTTGTGAGGAAGCCCAGGCCACGTGGAGACACCACATGTAGGTGTACTGGCCAACAGCTTCCTCTAAGGTTCCAGTAGACAATCAGCATTAAATGTCAGATACCTGAGGAAGAAGATTCAGGCAAAATATTAAAATTGCCATCTGACTCTTTCTTGTGGCCTGTGATTAAATGTGAAAGGAAAGAGATAAGCCAAAGAAAGAATTATTAAATTTAAAGGGGAGAAATTTGGTGGGTTTGAAATAATACCCTTTCTCATGGCCTTTATAGAAGGCAAATGATTCTAACATTAAGAAATGTCTTTTAAGAGTTCTAATTGGTGGGGACTGACTGGGCAGTTGCACCACCCATGGAGAGGGAGCAAAGGCAGGGTGGGGTGACGGCCCACCCCTGAGTAGTGTGGAAACAGGGGGGGAGGCTGTGAGTGATTGTGGGACCCCACCCAGGAAACCACGCTTTTCCCATGGATCTTTGCAAACCATGGATCAGGAGATCCCCTCGTAAGCCCACACCACCAGCGCCTTGGGTCCAAAGCACAGAGCTTTGTGGACTCTTGGCAGCCACTCAGGCATGCATAGAGACCCAGGAGTTTTTTGTGTACTCTGGCCCCAGGAATTCCGGTGAGACAGGAGATCATCTGTGCATTCCCGTAGGAAGGGGACTGAAGCCAGGGAGCCAAGAGGTGTTCTGCAGGCTGCACTCATGGCAGCTCACAAGATAACATCTACTGACTTGGAATTCCAGCCAGCCAGCGGCAGCTGACTGGAGACTGCCTGAGATGACTAAGTTCCTGGAGGGAGGGGCAGCCACCATCTCTGTGGCTGGAGTCTGCCATTTTGGCCTGCCAGCTCGTGGGAGTCTGGGTGGTCTGGACTGGGGGAAATTCCCCACAGCGCAGCATAGTTGCTAAGGCAGATCATGGTCAGACTGCTTCTTTACATGGGACCCTGATCTATCCGTCCTCATCTGGCAGGGCCTCCCTATGGCAATTTCAGCAACTCCAGCCAGGGTTTTATGGACAGAATTCTGATCTCTCCCTGGGATGGAGCCATTGTGGGAGGGGCAGCCACTGTATCTGCAGTTCAGCCTGCTGGCTCCAAAAAGTCTAGGCGGTCTGGATGAGGGGGGTTTCCCCCAGTGCAGCACACCCACTCTGCCAAGGGGCAGTCAGATTGCTTCTTTAAGCGAGTCCCTGATCCTGTTCCTCCTGACTGGGTGAGACCACCCAAAAGAAGTCTCCAGACACTTCCTATAGGAGCATTTGGGTTGGAGCTCCCAGAGGAAGGAGCAGGCTGTTTTGTAGCCTTCACTGGTGATACCTCCAGGTGTGGGAGGATCTGAAGTGACTAGGGTCTGGAGTAAATCCCCAGCAAACTGCAGCATCTCTGGGGAAGGGAGGCCTGACTGTTAAAAGAAAAATAAACAAACAGAAAACAACAACAACAACATCAAAAAAGACCTCGCAAAAATCCCATTCAAAGGTCAGCAACCTCAAAGATCAAAGGTAGATAAGCCCACAGAGATGAGAAAGAATCAATGAAAAAATGGCTGAAAACTCAAAAAGCCAGAGAGCCTCTTCTCCTCCAAACGATCGTAACATCTCTCCAGCAAAGGCAGAGAACTGGGCTGAGGCTGAGATGGATAAATTGACAGAAGTAGCTTCAGAAGGTGGGTAATAACAAAATTCACTGAGCTAAAGGAGTATGTTCTAGCCCAATGCAAGTAAGCTAAGAATCATGATAAAATATTACAGAAGTTAAATATTACAGGAGCTGATAACCAGAATAGCCATTTTATAGAGGAACATAAATGACCTGATGGATCTGAAAAACAGAACATGAGAACTTTACAATGCACTTACAAGTATCAATAGCCAAAAGACCAAACAGAGGAACAAGTCTCAGAGCTTGAAGGCTATATTTTTGAAATAATACAGGAAGACAAGAATAGATGAAAAAAATGAAAAGGAATGAAAAAAACCTCTGAGAAATATGAGATTTTATGAATAAACCAAACCTACGACTGATCAGGGTGCCTGAAAGAGATGAGGAGAATGGAACCTGTTGGAAAACATACTTCAAGATATCATCCAGGAGAACTTTCCCAACCTAGTGAGACAAGAAAACATTCAAATTCAGGAAATGCAGATAACTCCATGAGAAGATCAATGCCAAGCTATACAATCATCAGATTCTCCAAGGTTGAAATGAAAGAAAAACTATTAAGGCCAGAGAGAAGAGCCAGGTCATCTACAAAGGGAAGCCCATCAGACAAACAGCAGACCTCTCATTGGAAACCCTACAAGCCGGAAGACATTGGCAGCCAATATTCAACATTCTTAAAGAAAAGAATTTCCAACCAAGAATTTAATATCCTGCCAAACTACGCTTCATAAGCAAAGGAGAAATAAGATCCTTTTCAGACAAGCAAATGCTGAAGGAATTCTTTACAACCAGGCCTGCCTTGCAAGAGCTCCTGAAGGAAGCACCAAATATGGAAAAAAAAAAAAAAAAAACCCAACAACCCGTTACCAGCCACTAAAAAATAACACTGAAGTACACGTACCAGTGACACCTTGAAGCAAGTACATAAACAAGTCTGCAAAATAACAAGCTAAATCATGATGACAGGATCAAATTCACACATAACAATATTAATCTTAAATGTAAATGGGCTAAATGTCCCAATTAATAGACACAGACTGGCAAGTGGATAAAGAGTCAAGTTCCACTGGTGTGCTGTCTTCAAGAGACACATCTCATGTGCAAAGACACACATGGCTTCAAAATAAAGGGATGGAGGAAAATGTACCAAGCCAATAAAAAACAGAAAAAAGCAGGGGTTGGAATCTTAGTTTCTGACAACACAGACCTTAAATCAACAAAGATAAAAGACAAAGAAGGGCATTACATCATGGTAAAGGGTTCAATTCACCCAGAGGAGCTAACTATCCTACATATATACACATACCCAACACAGGAGAACCCAGATTCATAAAGCAAGTTCTTACAGACCTACAAAGAGACTTAGACTCCCACACAATAATAGTGGGGGACTTTAACACCCCACTGACAATATTAGATGGATCATTGAGACAGAGCATTAACAAGGATATTCAGGACCTATATGCAGCTCTGGATCAAGTAGACCTGATAGATATCTACAGAACTCTCCACCCCTGAACAGCAGAATATACATTCTTCTCATCACTAAATGGCACTTACTCTAAAATTGATAACATAATTGGAAGTAAAACACTCCTCAGCAAATGCAAAAGAACTGAAAGAATAACAAACAGTCTCTCAGATCACAGTGCAATCAAATTAGAACTCAAGATTGAGAAACTTACTCAAAACCACACAACTACATGGAAATTGAGCAACCTGCTCCTGAATGACTCTTGGGTAAATAATGAAATTAAGGCAGAAATCAAGTAGTTCTTTGAAAATCATGAAAATAAAGAGACAACATACCAGAATCCCTGGAACACAGCTAAAGCAGTTTTAAGAGAGACATTTGGCCAGGTGCAGTGGCTCATGCCTGTAATTCCAGCACTTTGGGAGGCCGAGGCGGGCAGATCATGAGGTCAGGAGTTGGAGATCAGCCTGATCAACATGGTGAAACCCTGTCTGTAGTAAAAAAATACAAAAATAAGCCAGGCATGGTGGCAGGCACCTGTAATCCCAGCTACTCAGGAAGCTGAGGCAAGAGAATCACTTGAAACTGGAAGGTGGAAGTTGCAGTGAGCCGAGATGGTGCCACTACACTCCAACCTGGGCAACAAGAGCAAAGCTCTGTCTCAAAAAAAAAAAAAAAAAAAAAAAAAAGAACATTTATAGCACTAAATGTCCATATGAAAAAGATAGAAAGATCTCAAATTGACAACCTAACATCACAACTAAAAGAACTAGAGAAGCAAGAGCAAACAAACCCCAAAGCTATGAGAAGATATGAAATAACCAAGATCAGAGTAGAACTGAAGGAGATAGAGACACAAAACATCCTTCAAAAACTCATTAAATCCAGGAACTGTTTTTTTGAAAAAATTAATAAAATAGATAGACTTCTAGCTAGACTAATAAAAAAAAAAAGAGAGAAGAATCAAGTAGGTATGATCAGAAATGATAAGGGGGATATAACCACTGATCCCACAGAAATACAAACAACCATCTGAGAATATTATAAACACTTCTATGCACATAAACTAGAAAATCTAGAAGAAATGGATAAATTCCTGGATGCATACATCCTCCCAAGACTAAACCAGGAAGAAATTGAGTCCCTAAATAGACCAATAATGAGTTCTGAAAGTGAGGCAGTAACAAATAGCCTACTGATATGGTTGGGCTGTGTCCCCACCCAAATCTCATCTTGACTTACAGTTCCCATAATCCCCACATGTAGTGGGAGGGACTCAGTGGGAGGTAATTGAATCATGGGAGCGGTTTCCCCCATGCTATTCTTGTGATAGTAAGTTCTCACAAGATCTGAAGGTTTATAAGAGGCTTTCCCCTTCACTTGGCTCTCATTCTCTCTCTTGCTACCCTGTGAAGAGGTGCCTTCTGCCATGATTATAAGTTTCCTGAGATCTCCCCAGCCATGTGAAACTGTGAGTTAATTAAACATCTTTTCTTTATAAATTGCCCAGTCTCCAGTATTTCCTCATAGAAGCATGAGAACAATGAATACAGTAAATTGGTACTCAGACAGTGGGGTGCTGCTATAAAGATACCCGAAAATGTGGCAGCAACTTTGGAACTGGGTAACAGGCAGAGGTTGGAACAGTGTGGAGGGCTCAGAAGAAGACAGAAACATGTAGGACTGTTTGGAACTCCCTAAAGACTTGGAGGGCTCAGAAGACAGGAAGATGTGGGGAAGTTTGGAATTTCCTAGAGACTTGTTGAATGGCTTTGACCAAAATGCTGATAGTGATATGGACAGTGAGTCCAGGCTGTGGTGGTCTCAAATGGAGGTGTGGAACTTGTTGGGAACTGAAGTAAAGGTTACTCTTGCTATGCAAAGAGACTGGTGGCATTTTACCCCTGCCCCAGAGATCTGTGGAACTTTAATCTTGAGAGAAATGATTTAGGGTATATGGCAGAAGACATTTCTAAGCAGTAAAGTGTCCAAGAAGAAGCAGAGCATAAAAATTTTGAAACTTTGCAGCCTGATGATACAACAGAAAAGAAAACTCCACTTTCTGGGGAGAAATTCAAGCTGGCTGCAGACATTTGCATAAGAAACAAGGAGCCAAATGTTAATCACCAAGACAATGGTGAAAATGTCTCCATGGCATGTCAGAGACCTTCATGGCAGCCCCTCTCATCACAGGCCTGAAGGCCTAAGAGGGAAAAATGGTTTCTTGGACCAGGTCCAGGGCCACACCTGCTGTGTGCAGCCTTAGGACTTGGTGCCCTGCATTGCAGCCACTCCAGCCATGGCTAAAAGTGGCTAACATACAGCTCAGGCTGTTGTTTCAGAGTATGAATGCCCCAAGCCTTGGTAGCTTCCATGTGGTGTTGGGCCTGAAGGTGCACAGAAGTCAAGAATTGAGGTTTGGGAACCTCTGCTTAGATTTCAAAAGATGTATGGAAACTCCTAGATGTCCAGGTGGAAGTTTGCTGTAGGGGTGTAGCCCTCATGGAGAACCTCTTTGAGGGCAGTGTGAAAGGGATATGTGGGGTTGGAGCCCCTACACAGAGTCCACACTGGGGCACTACCTAATGGAGCTATGAGAAGAAGGTCACAGTTCTCCAGACCCCAGAATGGTAGATCCACCAACAGCTCGCACCGTGCACCTGGAAAAGCCACAGACACTCAACACCAGCCTGTGAAAGCAGCCAGGAGGGGGGCTGCAAAGCCACAGGGGTAGATTGCCCAAGGCCATGGAAGCCCACCTCTTGCATCAACATGAGCTAGATATGAGACATGGAGTCAAAGGAGGTCATTTTGGAACTTTAAGGTTTAATGACTGCTCTATTGGATTTTGGACTTGCAGGTGGCATGTAGCAGGCCACATGCAAGTTTTGGCCAATTTCTCTCACTTGGAACAGGTATATTTACTCAATGCCTGCACCCCCATTTTATTTAGGAAGTAACTAACTTGCTTTTGATTTTATGGGCTCATGGGCAGAAGGGACTTGCCTTGTCACAGATGTGACTTTGGACTTGGACTTTTGAGTTAATGCTGCAATGAGTTAAGACTTTAAGGGACTCTTGGAAGGGCATGATTGTGTTTTGCAATGTGAGGACATGAGATTTGGGAGGGGCTAGGGGCAGAATGATATGGTTCTGTGTGTGTCCCCACCCAAATCTCATCTTGAATTGTAGTTCCCATAATCCCCAGTGAGAGGTAATTGAATCCTTGAGGTGGTTTTGTCCATGCTATTCTTGTGAGAGTAAGTAAGTTCTCATGAGATCTTACAGCTTTATAAGGGGCTTCCCCTTTCACTCAGCTCTCATTCTCTCCCCCGCCACCCTGTGAAGAGTTGCCTTTTGCCACAGTTATAAGTTTTCTGAGGCCTCCCCAGCCATGCAGAACAGTGAGTCAATTAAACCTCTTTCCTTTATAAATTACCCAGTCTCAGGTATTTCTTCATAGTAGCATGAGAATGAATTAATACACCTACCCAAAAAAACAAAACAAAACAAAAGCCCAGGATCTGATGGATTTACAGCTGAATTCTACCCAAGGTCAAAAAGAGGTTGGTACCATTTCTACTGAAACTATTTCAAACAATTGTAAAAGAGGGACTTCTCCCCAACTCGTTTTTTGAGGCCAGCATCATGCTGATACCAAAACCTGGCAGAGATACAACAATAAAAAACTTCATCCAGTATTCCTGATGAACATCAATGCAAAAAATCCTCAATAAAATACTGGCAAACCGAATCCACCAGCACATTAAAAAAGTTATCCACCATGATCAAGTTGGCTTCATACCTGGGATTCAAGGTTGGTTCAACATACATGAATCAATAAATGTAATTCATCACATAAACAGAACTAAAGACAAAAAACACATGATTATCGCAATACATGCAGAAAAAGGCTTTGATAAAATTCAACATCACTTCATGCTAAATTCTCAATAAACTAAATATTGAAGGAACATATTTCAAATTAATAAGAGCCATATATGACAAACTCATAGCCAATATCACACTGAATGGCAAAAGCTGGAAGGATTTCCCTTGAAAATCCACATAAGACAAGGATGTCCTCTCTCACCACTCCTGTTCAACATGGTATTGGAACCTCTGGCCAGTACAATCAGACAAGAGATAGAAATAAAGGGTATTCAAATAGGAATAGAGAAAATCAAATTGTCTCTGTTTTCAGATGATATGTTCCTGTATCTAGAACCCCATCATCTCAGCCCAAAAGCTTAAGCTGATAAGCAACTTCAGCAAAGTCTCAGAATACAAAATAAATGTGCAAAAATTGTTAGTATTCCTACACACAAACAATAGGCATGCAGAGAGCCAAATCATGAATGAACTCCCATTCACAACTGCTACAAAGAGCATAAAATACCTAGGAATACAGTTAACAAAAGAAGTGAAGGATCTATTCATAGAAAACTATAAACCACTGCTCAAGAAAATCAGAGAGGACACAAACAAATGAAAAAATATTCCATGCTCATGGATAGGCAGATTCAATATCGTGAAAATGGCCATACTGCCCAAAGTAATTTATGGATTCAGTGCTATTCTATACCAATGACATTCTTCGCAGAATGAGAAAAAAACTATTATAAAATTCATATGGAATCAAAAAAGAGCCTGAATAGCAAAAACAATCCTAAGCAAAAAGCACAAAGCTGAAGGCATCATGCTACCTAACTTCAAACTATACTACAAGGCTATAATAACCAAACAGCATGGTACTGGTGCAAAAACAGACACACAGACCGATGAAACAGAACAGATAAGTCAGAAATAAGTCTACATACCTACAACCATGTGATCTTTGACAAACCTGACAAAAACAAGCAATGGGGAATGGATTCCCTATTTAATAAATGGTGCTGGAAGAAATGGGAGAAAATCGAAACTGGACCCCTTCCTTACACCTTATACAAAAACTAACTCAAGATGGATTAAAGACTTAAATGTAAAACCCAAAACAATAAAAATGCTAAATAAAATCTAGGCAATATCATTCAGGACACAGGCACAGGCAAAGATTTCATGAGGAAAACACCAAAAGCAATTGCAACAAAATAAAATATTGATAAATGGGATCTAATTAAACTAAAGGGCTTCTGCACAGCAAAAGAAACTATCATCAGAGTGAACAGACAACCTACAGAATGGGGAAAAATTTCTGCATTCTACCCATCTGACAAAGGTCTAATATCCAGAATCTACAAGGTATGTGTATGTGTATGTTCATTGTAGCAGTATTCACAATATGAAAGACATAAAATAAGCCCAAATGCCCATCCATGACAGACTTGATAAAGAAAATGTGGTACCTATACACCATGAAATATTATGCAGCCATAAAAAATAATGAGATCATGTCCTTTTCAGGGACATAGATGGAGTTGGAAGCCATTATCCTCAGCAAACTAACACAGGAACAGAAAACCAAACACTGCATGTTCTCACTTTTACGTTGGAATTGAACAATGAGAACACATGGACACATTGGGGGGAGCAACACACACTGGGGCCTGTTGCGGGGGTTGGGGAGGGAGAACATCAGGAAGAATAGCTAATGGATGCTGGGCTTAATACTTAGGTGATGGGTTGATCTGTGCAGCAAACCACCATAGCACACATTTACCTATGTAACAAACTTACACATCCTCCACCTGTACCCCGAAACTTAAACGTCAATGAAAAAAACCAATCAAATCCTGCTATCAGAAAACTTCACTAAATTAAAAAAAAAAAAGGAACTACCTGAGACTAGGTAATTTGTAAGGAAAAGAGGTTTAATTGAATCACAGTTCCACATGACTGGAGGGTCCTCAGGAAACTTACAATCATGGTGGAAGGGGAAAGGATGCGTGTCTTACATGGTGGTAGGAGAGAGAGGGAATGAAGGGGAAAGTGCTGAAACACTTTCAAACAACCGGATCTGGCAAGAACTCACTCATGAGACATCACTAGGGGGATGGTGTTAAGCCATGAGAAACCACCCATGATCCAACCACCTCCCACCCTGCGCATCCTTCAACACGTGGGGATTACAGGGATTACAATTCAACATGAGATTTGGGTGGCGACACACACACACACATACACACACACACAGATCAAATCCAGGGTGAAAGTGATAAAAGTGTCAGGAAAATGCCGTCTAAAGATGAAGCCATAGGTGTGACTGTAGCATGCTTTGTTATGATCTTAAGGAAGATCTAAGGCTGTGCTTTTTGAACAGAAAAACCCCTCTCCCCTCCAGCATATTAAGGACATTGTCCTACAGGAGTCTCTCCAGGATCTCTAGATGGAGAAGGATTTATGTCCAAGAGATTTGTAGATATGACCCTTTCTAATAGAGTGGATCATAAATGTATACATGAAATACAAAGTTTTGGGGGAAATTCTTTTGCCAGAAGCATCACCAACTTGCATTAAAAGGGACAGAGGCTTTACAAAATGAAAAGAAGCTTTTGGGCCCAAATCTTTTATGGACAGAAAGCAGGATGAGAAAGCTACTCAATTACAAATTCAGTTTTCTTTCGGGAAAGAAAGTATGACTTAGAAAGCAGAACTAAGAGACAAGAGTCACAGTGAAGAACAAGACAGTAGGACTGAGCCTGACTCATGGAACTGGCAATATGTGCTCAGCAGGATTTCAGAATTGCTATGTGGCAGTGACTTGCTGTTTGCCTCCAGTTCTTCACTTTTTTGAACGAAAGTAAACAAGGAGGTGATCTTAGTTTGCCTCATTATTGTATGCTGGGTGAACTAGGAGGGAGGAGGGAAGACAGCTTGACTCTCTAGTTCACAGGTTTTCAGACAGGAAGGAATGGTACTTAAGGGGCCGTACACAAAGAGGCATACCCAAGGATCCTAATTAGCATGCAGATGTGATTTAGATGATGATTCCTACACCTGGTGCCATAATGGTTTGAGTCTTGGGAGCTTGAGGGAAGGGAATGAATATGCTTTATATGTGGAGGAAGTAAATTATCTTGGCCAGAGAGAGAGCTGTAGCAGATTCTATCTTCCAAGATGACCACAAGAAGGTCTTTCATCCTGGCCATAAGAAGGTCTTTCAAAGGAGGAATGTAGCCACTACATCGTGAGAGGTGGCATTATGTTCCCTTTGAATTTGGGCAGGCATGTGACTGCAAAGGAAGTGATGCAACTTCCCAGGCATGGTCATACAAGAAGACAGAGCTTCAATCTGGTTTCTTTTGAGATGTTTGTTCTCAGAACCCAGGTGATATGTGATGAGGAAGCAGAGGCCATTTACAGGTGTTCTACAGAAAGCCCCAGCTAAGATTCCAGTTGATGTTAATTGTCAGACATGTGAGAGGGAAATCTTTTGAATGGACTCCAGACTTAGCCATTGTCTGACTGCAGCTGCATGACAGACCACAGGTGAAAACCACCCAGCTGAGCCCAATCAACCCCAGATCCATAAGAGTTAATATTGCCTGTTTATAGTCACTTAGTTTTGGGATGATTTGCTATACAACAATAGAGAAGTGGAGCAACTAGTTCTCTCACATTCTGTACCCTATTCACTTTTATTGTTTTGATATGTTTTAAAGTTACATAAGTAACCTTATATACATATAGCACATATGATAAAAGGCCAGTGATGCATAAAGCCTTAAAAAGGTTGTTAAATTGTTTAGGTTTCTCCCCCTCTAATGAAAGTTTTATGTACAATATATATGTATAAAGAAAGAGAGAGAGAGAACATCTGAAAGTACACTTCAGACAGTCCCAAATCTTGCATAATAATTTCTCAAATTTAATTTAGAACTTTGCATTTCTGCTGACATTCTAGTTTCTGTTTTTTTGCTGAAGTTGGTTTTTAATGATAATCTTACTGCTTGTGGACACTGAGACTATGAATTTTGAGATTTACCCAAGTGAGCTAAGGATCTCATCAGATTCAGTAGCTGTATAGCCAAGCAAATCACTCTGTGAACTGTCATCCTTGCCTTTGATAAATATCTTTAATCCCATTCAAATATATTCCACTTCCAAGGCTATTTATAATAAGGTTTTCCCTCCATCATCAATTCTATTCATCCAGGTTGCCAAAGCTCCCCAAGTTATTCTCCTTCCTTTCAATAAATTATAAGAATATAATTAGTAATACATCAAAGGTGTACTCGACCAAGGTATCCCTCGACCACCTTTCAGTAGAAGTAGGTTTTTAAAAAATGCCTCCAATTTATTGGGTATGAAGAAGCAGGCAGTCAGCTATGGGGTCAATACAAGTCCCGTGGATTGGATCCAAAGGAAAGATCTATGTTGGTGTAAATTGGGCTCAAACCTAAACAGTTGAGCAAATGAGAGAGAAATAGCAAGTAGGATGTTTTGATGTCAGCATAATGCTAAAGGCAGGTAGTTGAACTTTGGTCTATGGTACTGGGTCTAGCTTTTAAAGGCAGTGGCATAGCCATAATCCAATTCCTGAAAATAACTTTCAAGATTCCTCTGATCATTTAACACTGCAAACTAACTCCTTAAATATTGCCACTGGTTCCTTCTTTAATGGCTTTACAATTAACAAGTAAAACTCAAATAAAAAAATATACCCACACAAGAGATAAATAGCAGTTAAATCTGAGTGAGAGTAAGGTATGCATGGTGCTGTGAGGCCTTGGAAATGCAGATAAAATTTAGTTCCTCCTCTCAAGAAGAATTATTGTTTCTCTCATATAGAATCATATGTAATATTAATAACTTCCTAGGCCTGCTGTAACACTGTACCACAAACTGGATGGCTTAAACAACAGGAATTTATTGTCTCATTGTTCCAGAGGCTGGACATCCCAAATCAAGCTGTTGACGGTGTTGGTTTCCTCGGAGGCTGTGAGAGAAGGATCTGTTTCAGGCCTCTCTGCTTGGCTTGTAGGTGGCCAACTTGATGTCCACGCAGCATTCTCCCTGTATGTGTCTCTTTGTGTCCATAGTTTCTTTTCTTAAAGTAAGGATACCAGTTATGTTGGATTAGGGCCCACCCACATGACCTCACTTTAACTTGATTATCCTCTCTCCAAGTAAGGTGAAAACCCTATCTTCAAATAAGGTCACATTGTGAGGTACTGAGGATTAAGGCATATGAATTTGGGGAGTGGAGACAGTTCAACCCATAACAAGTATGACAGTCACATAGAGCAAGAAAGTACAATGCAAAAAACACAATGATACAGTGATAGGATACCTCACAGTCTTTCTGGAAAATCAAGGCACACACAAGTAGGTAACAATTCAGCTGTGCATAATAACAGATGCAGAGATTTCTAGCATGATACTGCATTATCAGGGGCCAAAGAAATCCTCAGAATTTTTACCGACTTCTGGCAAGACCACTGCCTGATCTGCCTAACATTATTCAAAGAATTCTTACCATTTTCTGCCTAGAAGCACTCAGGACTAATGTCATTATGACTGTTACCCCTGAGAATGTCAGCCACCATATGAAACCCTGGGCTCCCTTCCTCTCCTGCACAGTAATTCCCATAAGGTTGTGGGAAACCTGCTGTGCCTTCTGGAAATCACAGTCATTGGCAAAAATCCCCACACCCTGACCTCTTTTCTGAATGTTTCCTTTACATCTTGTCCTTGGCTCCCACTAAGAAAACTGTTTCCTCTGATGCCCTTTCAAGTAGTAACCATTTTTCTCCCATAATCCTCCCCTCATTGGGCTCAGAGGTGAGGTATGAGTTTTCCTTGTCCCTTATTCCTCCTTCCGGATCATTCTTCCTATCTTCTTCCTTAACAATAAACACTGTTGAGTTTCAAGTCTTCAAGCTGTAACATCTTGTTGCAGTTATCTACCAAGCCCCAGGACATTCGCTCTGCTTGAAGATTTTAGCTCCTGGCTCACTCTGCAAAATTACTCCTGTTAAAATTGTTAGTGATTTTTATATCCTTGTAAGAAATTAATCCAATTTCTTGGCCTCTCAGTTTCTTGACCCCCTCTCTTCAAAGTGTCTTGTCCTCCACCTACCTCAGCCACTTATTCCCATGGTCATCAGACCTAGACCTTCTCAGAACCAATAACGAATACACAACTTTGACTTTCAGCATCTGGCTCTATGACCAACACCTCAAATTTCATACAAATTCTAAGATCCCTCTTCCAATTCTCAGTCCCATCAGCTCTAAAGTTCATCAATCTTCTCATCCTCTCTCCCTCTTTCCTCAAGACCTCACTTGTCCCCATGTCCTTACTTCCTTCTCTATTCAGCTAAAATATCATAGGCAACCATTAGAATAACCCCCTTGCACATATCTTCAACGTTCTCGTCTTTCATTTTGATTTACCAGCATGACAAACCCTGAACCCTTTTACATTCTGCTGTCCTCCTATTCCTCAACTGTGTGTGGATGGAGAAAAACACTGGCTGGGTTCATTGGGGTCACTTCAAATTCACACCCCTGTACCTCTTTCCTGTCTATCCTCATCTGGCCATCTGGTGACCTCACTCAGCTTCCCAGCTCAGTATTTCTTGAAAGTTGAGCATTATTTTACATAATCCCTTTTTCCAATGATATAAAATTCATTTTATTCATGAAGAGTACAGTTTATCTTAAAGGGTAAAAGTTATTCTTCCTCTTAAGACTAAATTCTCCCTAAGAAGTCTTTTATTAGTTACTTTTATGATTGCAGTTTAAGAAGTAGTTCATCAAAATCCAGAAACCGCTGGGTGCATGGCACGTGCCTGTAGTTCCAGCTACTCAGGAGGGTGAGGTGGGAGAGTCCCTTGAGCCCAGGAATTCAAGGCCCCTGTGAGCTATGATGGTGCCACTGCACTCTAGCCTAGAAGACAGGAGAGACTTTGTCTCTTAAAATAAAGAAATAAAGAATAAAAATCCAGACTTAGGCAACTCAAGTTTCTCTCCAACTGACGAATCTGAAAGATCCTGTACTTGATAGATTAATTGGACATCCAGGACAGGAATCTTCATGATTTAAAGGAAAAGGGTTTTTTTCAAGAAAAGTCTCTCTCTCTCTCTCTCTCTCTCTCTCTCTCTCTCTCTCTCTCCTCTCTCTGTCTCTCTTCCTTCCTTCCTTCCTTCCTTCCTTCCTTCCTTCCTTCCTTCCTTCCTTCCTTCCTTCCTTCCTTTCTCTCTCTCTCTCTCTGTCTTTTTCTTTCTTTCCTTTCTTTTCTTTCTTTCTTTTCTTGACACGGAGTCTCGCTCCATCGCCCAGGGTGGAGTGCAGTGGCCGGATCTCGGCTCATTGCAAGCTCTGCCTCCCAGGTTCAGGCCATTCTCCTGCCTCAGTCTCCCGAGTAACTGGGACTACAGGCACCCACCACCTCGCCCGGCTAGTTTTTTGTATGTTTTAGTGGACACGGGGTTTCACCAGGTTAGCCAGGATGGTCTCGATCTCCTGACCTCGTGATCCGCCCGTCTCGGGCTCCCAAAGTGCTGGGATTACAGGCGTGAGCCACCGCGCCCGGCCTTGAATTTATTTATAAAAGTAACACAGCACATTTTACCAGTCTTGCTAATTTTAAAATAATTGGCTTTTAAATACATTTTATAACTATTTCAAGCTAAATAAATATGGGAAGAAAAATATTTTTTAATTCTAGAAAAGCATATTTTCATTTCCTTAAATTCTCAACTCCCTTCTACAAACAAATGAAATCATAAGATTCTTAGCAGTCACCAAAAGTACCTGAGATTGGGTCTACCAGGTGTATGCAGAGCCTCTAAGTCCTAATGGTTCCACTGCATCTCTAAGTTTTTCATCTAAGATGCTTTATATCTCATTCTTAAGTAGGAAGGAGGTTTAAAAAGTTAAACAGGTAATAGTTTAAGTTAAACAGGTAATAGTGGGATTTACAATTTCGTCTTAAAGAAAATTTTATGTTTGGCTTAGATTCCTAGAAACTGTACCTGGCTTTTTCTACATCCATTGAACTGATCATATAATTTTTAATTGTATTATCATTTAAAATCATTAGTGTAGTGAATTGTATTAATAGATTTTCTAGTGTGAAACAAACCATGTTTGACTAGGACAAAACAGTCTTATCATTTTTTTTTAATGCATTGCTGGATTAAGATTGTTAATATTTTGTTTGGGTTTTTGTGTCTATAATGTGAAAGAGATGAGTTTATAACTATTCCCTTCTCACAGCCACTTTTGTCAGGATTTTGATAGCAAGGTTATCAAAGCTTCATAAAATGACTGGGGAATACATTTCTTTTTATATATTGTTTGTTTATGATTGAAATTATTTCTAGAATGGTAGAATTTCCTCTTGAAACCATTTGAGTTAGAATTTTCTTTCTTGGAGACTTTTAATTATTTCCATTCTTTACTAATTACAGAAATGATCAGTTTTTCTATCTTCTTGATTCAAATTTGGTAAATTATTTGCTGGAGGGGTGTGGTATATTGTCTGCTTTGCTTACTTTTCTAATTTATTGATGCAAAAGTCTTAATATATTCATTATTATTTTTAAAATTTTACATAGTTTGATATAATTTCCTTTTCATTCTCAATTTTATAATGGTTCATTTGTCGTTTTTCTTAATCAATAGGTCATAAGTTTGCTAATAGTATTAATTCTAGAATATTCTATATAACTTATTAGATCAACGTATTGTTTCTAAATCTATAGCTTGATTTTTTTTGTCTGTTGGATCTATCAGTTATAAATAGGAGTGTGTCAACTAAATCTTCCACCATACTCTAGTGAATATTTTAATCTCTAGAAATGTATTTTGTCTTAAAGATAGATTAATCTCATATTAATATAGCTACATTGATTTTATTTTGGTTAGTATATTTCTGCTTCATTTTTCCCATCTATTGACTTGTAACTATTTGATTCCTTATGCTTTAGTTATCTCTTCTAAACAGTATTGATATACTGTCTGACAACCCTTGTCTTATAACTGAAAATTTAATTGATTTGCAGTTTTTAAAATTAATCGATATATTTCTATTTATTTCTATCATCTTAGTTTTGTCTATTTTCCTTTCCTTTTCTATTTGTTTACTGCTTTCGTTTCTTGCTCTTTTCTAAAGATTATTTTTCTCATTCTATTTTTTTTCCTTCAATTAGTTTGGCAGTTGTGCAAACTTGGACATGTGACTATTTTCTTTGCCACTGTTTATTCTAGGCATTTTTTACATGCACATTTAACTGATTATTCAAATATAATATATCTTCTATCCTTCAATTAATACAAGACCTTCCACTTTCTCTGGTGATACTGTTTTCAATTTATATGTCATGATTGTGTATTTTAGCCTATCTTTAGTCTACCCTTACCACATAAGAGATGATTGTTTCTTTTACATAGTCATTTTAAAAAGGTTTATCACCTTCCTTGTTCATTATTCCTTCTTGCATCCCAGGTCTTCCATTTGGAATCAACTTCCTCTGTCTGAAGTGCATCCTTCTAATTTCTTTAGTGATAGTACATAGGTAAAAATCTCTCTCAGCTCTTGTTTGTCCAAAAATATCTTCATTTTCACTTCTAGCTGGAAGTATTTTCATGGAGTAGGCAACTGTTGATTGGCTTATTCTCTTTCAGCACATGGAAGATATTATTCTGCTGTGTCTGGATTCTCTTGTTTCTATCCAGAGAACAGCTATCAGTATAACTGCCATTCCTTTGTCATAATAGTTGTTTTTCTCCCTGTCTGTTAATCTCTTTGTCTTTGGTGTTTTTCAGCTTCACTGTGACCTTTCTTAGTGTGGATTCCTTTGTATTTATTTGAATGTGGATTTGCAGAATTTATTGATTCTGAGGATTAATATCTTCTCCATTCTTTACATTTTCTCTCCCTTGCACTCTGATTAAATGAATGTTAGTCCTTCTTATACTATCCTACATGTCTCTCAACTTTTTCTTTGTATTTTCTATATTCTCACCTCTCTGTAATCTGAAAATTTTCATTTAATCTATTTTTCAGCTTTTCAGTTCCCTCTTCAGCTGTATCTAATTCTTGTTAATTTAGGTTTTATTTATTATATTTTTTGTATCTAGAAGTTCAGTTTTCTTGCTTTCAAATCTCCTTGATCATTTAAAAAAGTCTCTTTTTTCTGACATATTTTTAATTTCATATTTTTATTTCTCGAAACATAATAAATATACTCGTTTTACATTGTTTCTGATGATCCCGGTATCAAAATCTTGCATATAGAGCTTTGTTTGCTTATGTGTTCTGTGTTTTCCACTAGAAGCTCATTATTTCAGTGTATATCATTACACTGTATCCATGACATTTCTTTGAGGCCTGGACAGCAGGTGAGTTTCTGCAGAGGATTTGCATTTGCCTCTGTTAATTTACTGAAAAAATCTTTAACCTGGGACTACAGAAAGGGCATTCTCAACTTGAAACTTTTGAGTGTGAATTTGGTTTGATGTCTGACATCATTACAGAATTTAAGGGGAAATATTTTTCTGTCAGTGCCAATTTTCCATCTGAACTTGATAGGTGATTTTCTTTGCTTACCTTAGGATAAAGATGAATGTTGAAGATTTGGGTTATTTCCAGTTTAACTTTATGCTAGTAGGTATTCCTATGAGGCTCACCATCCTGGGAGAGATCCCTCCATTTGTGACTCCTATTGAGGTCTCCTTGAGACCAGAAAGCTCAATATCAACTTGAGCAAATGCCCTCAGGTTAAATGTTAGTTTCAGTAGTCATCCCACACCTCTGGTTCCTACTTCCAGATATTTTTGGTCTCTGAATTTTTAACATTTTTACCATCTCATATAAGCATTTAAAGTTGTTAGGAAGTCCATAATTTTCAGTTCTTTTTAGAGGGAGGATCTATTCAAAGTGTATAGTCTATGATAATCTATCATATATTCAAAAACAAAACTTGGAGTCCTTTTGAAGACTAGAAAAATCATATTGGGATTAATGATTTTGTTCAGCTGAGTTGTCATATTAAAATATTACAACTTTCAGAAACAGTACAGTGAAGAATATATTTGCTCCTAACCTTGTTCTGTGCCTTGGATCCTAATTATATAAGAATGCCAAGTTTCACTGTATAAGAAGGAGAAATAATATTTTTTTACCCTTTTCATTTTTTGGATTTTTAATAAATGAGAATTTATTGTGTAACTTTGTCTTCAGAAGCCGAAACAAAGAAATGTTTTAAACACATTATTTACATTTTAATCTGGAACCTGTAGAAATTAAAAAAATAATTAGTAGAGAAAATGCTACAAATTTAAAAAGTGGTTTGTATATTTTAAAATAAAGTCTTTTTTCTTTCTTGGTACAAGGAAAACTAAGAGTTTCTATTCTTTAAATTTACTAATTCTCACAAACATTTCTTTTCTACATGTTAACATAGGAATAAAATAACCAAAGAACAACAATAATCTTCCCTAATGTATCACAATTCCAGCATGAAAATGGGAAGCAAAACTTTCAGTCTAATATCTAAAAGGCTCAGGTTCCATATAAATGACCTGAGTCTTTGGAGAGTTTTTCACTGAGATGATGCCTGTCTCAAGTGGGGGCTTTGGTGTGAAAGATCACAAGACATCATTTCTTCAGTTTAATAATCCATTTAATACCATCTTTCAATCCCATTTCATGCTCAGTAAAGCAAGAATAAGTGAACCTTTTGCTGACATTGGTTTTGTTGAAGAGCTTTTGTTTATAAAGCAGCGGCAACATGATCTTATCAGGGTCCATCATCACTGGTTTGCTCTGTCCCCCATCTGGGTAATGTGTTCCTGTGATGTGTGCAGTCTTTTCATAGCGATGACTCCTGTTCTATGCTAAAGTGATTTGACAGCACTTGCTTGCTTCTAAAAGAGAGACATGTTTCGACTTTCTGCCTCAAAAATCTATTTAAGTCATCACTTTTATTCTACTGTCTCTGAATTTTGCAGAGGAAGTGTAAATTCAATTGCTTGAATATGAACAAAAGTGAAGGAAGGCCTGGACACTTGAACTAACTTCTGGGGCTGCACAGTGGACAGCTGATAACTTGATGCTGAAATTACATTCTTGCATGAGCTGTGCTTACCGATGAAACATGAGCTCATAGTCAAGTTAGAGAGAAGAGGAGTTGGGTAGAGATGAACAAAAAATACTAAACTCTTGGTATTATGTCTACCTAAGATCTGTGAATGTTAGGTATGGTGCCATGTTTCTCTATTTTCACTGTTTGAGAATGAGAATAGTAATCAAAGGGAACGATGCAAGTCTGTGTTAAAATATGTTCTTATGGGGGTATTTTAAGAGACTGATTCAGCATTTGCAAAAGAAATACATTATTATGGTTTTTGTAAAATTGGTATACTTTGGCAATTTTATCTTAAATTTCTATAGTGTTTTGTGGGATGCTTTCACATAGAGTCATTAACCTGAATCCTTCTTTTTTAGCAGAAAGAATTGACATTTAGGGAGTGAATGAATGATCTCATCGAGGTCCCCTAGTATAGTATTAACAAAGCACATCTGGAACTAGTCTTCTGACTCATATACCATCGCTCTCTCTATAACAGCAACCATGCTTCTTGGAGTCGCAGGAGTTCCCTGGATGTCCCTCTGACCCTCTCCTGACTCTCTCTCTCTTGAAAGGGTACACAGAAGGAAATACAAATTGACAGTAGATTTAGGCTTACACCTCAAATCTAATCTCTGGTGTGGTGGATTCTTCTTACCCTACCACTAGGCAAACATTCATTTCCCAGTATAGTAATATCCTAGTATGAGTTTATTAAAACTGGGAGGGAGATAAACATACCACAACATGACTAAAGGGAAAGTTTAAAAAATGTCAACAAGACCTCCCACAAGGATTTTATATGATCACCATGAAGAAGTATTAAATGGCCACTGTGTGTGTTATGCTTGCAATAAAAATCGTCTCCCAGAAGGGCCTAAAAGTGGGTAGAAAGAGAGGATTTGTGTCTGAGAGAGTATTGGTTTCTAGCCACCATCATTCTAAAGGAAGACAGACGGGTGCAGAATGTCTTAATGGCTTTGGTGTATACAGAAATATTTGGAGACTAAATAGAGAACATCTTATGCAGAAAAATAGTGAGCTGCATTCTAGGGACAAGATAACTGGAAACTTCAGTTAATGGGCCAGGGTCATCCCCTGGCACTGCCATGAGAAGTAGGACTCCTGGAGCAAGTTACTAGCCCTCTCTGAGCCTTGGTGACCTCTATAAAGTTGGGATGATGACTTACATTAAAAAGTGGCTGAGAGAAGTAAAATCACTAGAGTACAAAAGCATTTTGTCAATCATAAAGCAATGCACAAAGTAAAGAAGAGTCAAGGACAGATTGTCATATATGGCTGTAAACCTTGGCTGTGGATTTTGTCCTGATGATGCCAACCACTCTAGTAGTAAAGCCATCCTCCTAAAATGCCTTGGACTCTTTACAGAACCATTCATGGCTGCCAGTCAACCCAATGCACCAGTTCATGAAGCCACGTGGCAAAGGGCAGATGCAGCATTTGAGGAACAGTGAAGTATGGTTGGTGCCTCTCTGTAGCATTAGAGATTGCGTTTGCTTTGGGAAATCAAACAGCAACCCACTGCTAAGGGCTGTGTTCCTGTGACAGTCACCATCCATATTTGAGGGGCTAACCTTTGATTTCTAAACATCACAGAAAGAATATTTTTACTAAAAAATTTTTAAGGAAGCATGTAGTTCATTTTTCTCTCTTGGTTTTTCTTTTCTTTTCTGAATTCCTAGAACTGGAGATTACACTTAATGAGATGATCATAACCAATACTATGTATATATAATTTGAAGCCAATCGTAGTTAGGTTATGATCATCTCATTAGGTGTAATCTCCAGTTCTAGGAATTCAGAAAAGAAAAGAAAAACCAAGAGAGAAAAATAAACTGCATGCTTCCTTAAAATTTTTTTTTTAGTAAAAATATTCTTTCTACGATGTTTAGAAATCAAAGCATAGCACCTCTGCTTAGATCATGGGCAAAAACATTATAAAAGACAGACGTCCACAACATGTAGCTCTCCATAAAAAATGGAGATTTTTTTATCCTGGCACCACAAACGTAGGCTAATTTTAAAGTTATCTGTCAGGTCAACCTGAGATAAAAGGCACTAACAACAATGTCAGTTTGAACTTGACTTGGGGACAATAGAAAAAAGACTAAAGATTTCCTGTATCTAAAAATTTAGAGTTGTATTCCTGATGTTAATCACACTACCATGTAATTAATATTGTGCTTGTGTTTTGACAGGCAGCTTGGTGCTCACTAGAAATCACCTTGAACCTATTCAAAATTCTTTTTTTTAATGTCAGCATTGCATTTTATAAAGCCTAAAATTAGAACATGTATATAAGACGGAGAGACAGGCTGGAAGCATCAGGTTTTAAACAGCTATGTAAAAAAGTATGGGTCTGGGGGTACCCTAAGACTCTCTGGCACATACTTTCCAACTTCTATCAGTACTTGGTATTGAGATAGAGAAGGCAGCTGATTAAATGACAAAGGAAACAAAGCAGTAATGAACAAGCAAGACAGAATCAAAACACAAAAGGATTTAGTGGCTTAAATGCCAGACCAAAATCAAGCTGAAACTCAACAGGAAAAAAATCTAGCACTGAGAGCAGATTTACAGTAGGTCATAAGCAAAGACCTACTACTTATCTTGGCCAAAGGTCATGTAATGAAGAGCTGTAGGTTTTCATCAAAGGTGATGTGGTTGCTTTAAACAAAAGTGACATAAAATTATTCTATGCTAATAGAAGGAAATTTTGAAACTTTTTTTTTTTTTTTTTTTGCTTCTAACAAAGGGGTAAGTCATTCCCTGAAGGCTGCAAATTAGAATCACTGAATAAGGTTTAAAATAATTCAAATTTCCTGGGTTTTATACAACTTTTCTGTCTTTCCTTTCTGAGACCTTGCTCAGCTACCTGTTCTAGCATATCGATATGGCTTGGGTCTGTGTCCCCACCCAAACCTCATGTTGAATTATAATCGCCAGTGTTGGAAGAGGGGTCTTGTGGGAGGTGATTGGATAATGGAGGCAGATGTTCTTATGAGATCTGGTCATTTATAAAAGTGTATAGCACCTCCTCCTTTGCTTTCTCTTCCTCCTTCTCTGGCCATGGAAGACGTGCCTGCTTCCCCTTTGCCCATGATTGTAAGTTTCCTGAGGCCTCCCCAGTCATGCTTCCTGAATAACCTGTGGGACTGTGAGACAATTAAGCCTCTTTTCTTCATAAATTACCCTGTCTCAGGTAGTTCTTTATAGCAATACGAGAATGGACTAGGACACATATCATATGATATTGTTTCTAATTCTAAAAGTTTTTTATTCTCTTCTATGATGTTTTTGTATATCTGAGTTAGTATCTTTAAAAATTAATTTCTCCATTTTGCTTAGATTACCTCAATTCTGTCAGCAAAAGCTGGCGTTGGCACTGCTGCAAAACACGAACGTTCTTGGCATAATTCCTTACAACTGTCTCCCTAAGTAGTTTCTCTCATATTTCATGATTTGGCTGAAAACCCAATATGGTTAGGAAGAAGATGTGCATAAGTGAAGCATAATTATATTGATTCATGTTCAGCTGATAAAGATTTATTTGTCCTCAAGGCATAATAATGGCCAAGATTTGCCCATGATCAATAACTCTTGAACCAATAAATCTTGGTATTGGCAACAAAAGCCAATATCTACTTAAACTTTTTTCAAAGTGTTGCTATTATATGCTGATGGCATAAAACATGGGAGCACATCAAACACAGTCTCTTGAGCTTTATGTTGACACTAAATTTGTATTCTCCAACAGTTAATATTCTAGATTTCAATGACATAGGAGAAACTGACTGATCAAGGAGAAAGTTAACACCAAGGATTGATAGTTAATAACATATTTTAGAAGAGCAAATACCATTAGTGTATGTGGAAGCACTTTGTTAATATCCAAACCATTAAAGTAATGTAAAGTAGAATAGAGTTTGTCTACAGATTTAAGCTCTGCATAACATACCTGAAAAACAAAAACAACTTTTTGTAAAAGAGCAGGAATAGAAGCAAGATAGGAGAAGAAATGAGGCAAAAATATACAGATAAGCAAGAAAGGGAAGGAACAGTGGCTTAACATTGTAGTGGAAACCAGCCTGTGCCAGCAGTTGTCGTCCAGGCTGCAGTGCTGTGTCGTGATCTCAGCTGACCGCCACCCCAACTTTCAGTGCTCAGGCAATCCTCCCACCTCAGCCTCCCAAGTAGCTGGGAGTACAGGCATGTGCCAGCATACCCAGCTAATTTTTGCATTTTTTTTTTTGTAGAGATGGGGTGTCATCATGTTTCCCTGGCTGGTCTCATACTCCCAAGCTTAAGCAATCTGTCTACCTTGGCCTCCCAAAGTGTTGGGATTACAGGCTTGAGCCACCATACCTTGCCTTGATGTCCATTGTTACTTTAATTTTTACAACAATTCTGTTAGGTACGAGCCAAAACACAGGTTCCCACATAACTGAGGCTGGGGCTAAGGAACTGTTCTAGAGTTTTAAGTAGCAGAGGTAGAATTTGAATCCAGGTCTATCTGACTCCAAAGACCATGATCTTTCTAGGATTCTAGAAACAAAAAGCCCAATAGTTACATTTACAGGGTCATTTAGGATTTGTGAAAGGTATGGTAAGGCATTTTCTCAGACTGGCTAATAGACCTATGCTGTTCTTCCCTTTTCACTCCAGCATTATTTTTCCTGCTATACTAATATGCCTCAGACTACTAGACAACAAATGTTGGTGGTTGATAATCATAAAAAGGCAGATGGATACTCTAATGCAGTTTGTTCCTTGGTAGAGTAAAAATATTTTGGGGGATGAAAGGATGCTGGAATGTCTTTGAGCTTCAGGAAGACACGGGCCTTTCCATCAGTGAGGCACACTGGACCTGCAACCAAAGATCCCCTCATAGGTTCATGTTCAGTTCTATGACATATGAACTTGGGCAAATTCCTTCTAAACCTTCTTGAGCCTCAGTAGCATCACCTGACTGATAGCAAAGAAATCACTCTGCTTGTCCAGTAGACATAATGGGGGTGTGGGGAGGATCCAATTTTAGCATGTACAGGTACAGTGTTTTTGTGCATGAAGCTTAGAAAATGTGGGCAAGACCAATGTCCCAAAGATGGACTGGAGTGTTACAAGGAGCTTCTATTTTCTGATCTATACAAATAATTCTAACATCTTTAATTAACATCAGTTTTTAGATGGAAACTTGGCCAACATAATAATATACAAACATATATACCCAAATAATATACAAACATATATTGCAAAACCACAGACAATACTGAAGTAAAAAGCAAAAGTCTCTCTACCTTCTTTTTACAAATTCCACTCTCATTCCCAGAGGCAACCACTGTTATCAGTCTGGTATTTTCCATCCTATGCATTTATAAGAATGCACATATATTTCTATACATGTATATATAAATATATACAAACATATAATTTTGTGGAAGATTTTTTGTAATATGAAAATATGTTTCAATATTTGTTCTTTTCTTTCTTGTTAAATACATATTTGTCTTGCTCAAGTTCAATAATTCTGTTGTTGATCTAAAGATTTGCAACTTTCAGCACGTGTCAAGATTTCTTTCCTTATCTAGGTTTAAAAGACTACGCTTTTTGCAGTATCAAACCAATCATTTTCTCCAATTTTCTGCTAATTTTTAGAAAACAATGAAGCAAACCATGCAATTATTTAGATTTCTTGGTGCAAACAAATACTTCTCTGCAGACAAAGAGAAAAACGCGACTGAAGCAGAACCATCAGCTACCAGGCAGCACTAATATGAAATTGTTTAAAATATTGTTCGTCAGCGACATCTAACTCTAGCAGATAAAGACTGTTTGAGGATATATGAATAATGCACAAAAGTTCAAGTTGTTTTAAATTCAACCTTATAAAGCCTGAGTTTACACACGAAAGTAATTTAGTCTTGTTTGATAAAGGCACTTTTTCAAAAAGTACGAATTTTCCCACATTCACTGTGTGTGTGTGTGTGTGTGTGTGTGTGTGTGTGTGAGGTTTTGTCATCTGCCTGAAAATCTTTTGTCTTTCACGCATTTAATGAACAGGTCTTATTTTACAACGAGTTACAACTTCTCTCAGTCTCCATGCACTACATATTATTCTTCTTAAAGCAACTTGTGCATTTACTCTTAGAAAAGACAATAGAGTTGAGAATGAATTTTATTTTTAAAAGTCACAAGACACTGAAGATCACCCAGCTAACAATTCAATTTGGTCCTACTAACCCTGAGCAATACCATCTAGTAAAAGGCACTGTCTTGATGGATCATTTATGGAAAACTAAAGTAATTACCATCATTCTAATATTTCTATTTAAATGCATGAAAAACTGATTAGCTGAAGGCAGCCCTATATATAGTAGAAATGGCATCTTCTTAATATTTATGCTAATGTAAAAGACATTTTACACAAAGGTTAGAGGTGACATATGGGTAAGAAATGATCTTAACATTCACAGTTATTTACTTACAATAATGCCTGACAGGAATATTACTCCTTGGGAGAAGTTTAACAGGCAAAGAAGAGTAGGTGTGGAGATACTAATCAATATTAAAATACATAGACACTTATGGACACAAATGTATCTATTTATAAGATACAGTCATATAAAATGACCAATGACCAACAGAGAAATGGAGCATCCACACCTCCAAGCTCTAGTTTTATAAGTACATTTCAGTTCACTTTCAGCCGAGATAGTCACATTTTTTTCTTTTTTAGTGCAAAGAGAATTTGGATAGAAATTAGAAAAGGTTTAATGATTTAGTTGACTTTGAGCATTCTCTACCTCATATGTAAAGAAACTAAAAAATGTCAAAATGATGCCATTTGGAATTGCAGTTACTATCTTGAGCAAGAAATGAAGGACTTGGCTTATGAATTCAATTTGGTTTTTACACTGTCATTTCCACATGGCTAGCCCACAGACCGAATACTGTTTTCTGCCAGCTTTCTAAGCACGCTCCAAGGTGAGACTCCCCAGAAATGGTGCATAACAATGAGCACATCACGGAAGCAGTGCATGAAGAACAAATAAAACATGAAATTACACACGAACTCGAGAATCACATAAGCTGGCTAAGAGGGGGTTACTGCCAATAACGGATTTCAAATAAGCCTCTGATTTAATGACAACCGCAAGCCAGCGCCTGATTGAGGGCAATCAAATTCTTCTCTTTTTATCTGCTTCTAACTCACTTTTTATATGAAAAGAAAAACAGTGTTATTACAGCAGCAGCAATAGAAGGCTACACAAAAATCTGAAAATAGAAAGGCCATTTCCACAAGCAATTATAACACAATGCACATCCACACTTAAAGTATGTTCAAGTGAACAAGTAACCAATAGCAACTTCTCACTCAGCGCATCAGTAGACACTCTCTGGAAAGAGTATTTGCTTTCACTTAAGCATTTTAATTGTGATTGTCCACAGTGCAACTGTGACTCAAAAAGGCATGAATTATTTCAGATTTAAAAACTGGATAACCAACCAGATGAGTCAACCAGGGGAAATGAGGCTGCGCTGAAAATGACCGGAGGGCCCTAAGACACAGACATCTTTTTTCAGTTTACAAGAGAGAACCTGCAGCTCACTCTGATTGATCACTTCCTAATCACACCTCTGAATCCTAGCCCCCAGGACACACTAGCTGAACCTTTTTTTATTTAATTTTTTGCATCTGAGTGTATTCCATTTATCATTTCATTATCCGTTATTTAGTACTGTTTTCTTTGTTTTCATGCATAATTGTTTTGGGGGTGCTTTTAGTCTTTTTAGGGAGGTTCTGGTATGATAGATTCTTGTGGAATTAATATTGTATTAAAATGGGAAGAGAAGTTATTGATGAGAGTTTCTCTAGTTTTTCGATGAAAGACTATGTGCTGAGAGGGAGTTGGGACAAAACTTTTTCTTTCACAGGGATTTGGATGTATGCACTCTGTACCATACTGTAGAAACTGTAGGTATTCGTGTTTTTGAAAATCCTCAGAGTCAGATAAATATGAGCTGTGCATGGAGAAAATGAAACTATACTGTTGAAGTGTGTGTGTGTGCGTGTGTGTGTGCGTGTGCGTGCATGTGCACGTGTGCGTGTGTGTGCGTGTGCATGTGCGCGTGCGTGTGTATGCGTTTTATGGGACTGGATGCCCAGAGGTAGGCTTCAGAGGACTGATCCATGCTGATCGATTTCCAACTTGCCTGGAAAGAGCCAGCTCAGTCAAGTCTGCTTCATAACTGGGAGAGAAAATCAAAGTGGAGAAATGCACCCATCTTTTGTGTATTTCAGTTCTCACAAGGAAAGGGAACAAAACAGCCTTGTTCCTTTGGATCCATAAAATCTCCCTGAAGTCAGACCCAAGTTGCTGGACTAACTCCAGGGGCAGTGGTTTTTGTCATTTGACCATGCCCTTCTCCTGCCAGCCCTTGGAGTCTCCCCATAGTACCAACCCCTCCCCCAATGTGAGACTCCTGCTTCAAGGTAAAAATACTTATTTGCAAGTGAAACATCAAGAACTTGGTTTCCTTGGTAACTCGGACAGGGAAAGAGAATTTAAAATGATCAGAAATATTCATTCTGACCAGCTAGATCCATTCGCCTCCTTACTCCTAAGGCTTTATCTGCAAGACAAGGCAGGGTCTCAAGCCTCTCCAAGTCACTATACATTTAAAGTTAAATGAAAAGTGAAGTCTGCCACTAAGTTTAGCTCTCCTGCTGAAATCCTTGGGAGATTATTACTTCCTTCTGGCTATATCAGCCCCCCTTTTCCCATACCTATCAGACGGCTTTGAAGTTTTACTTCATTTGAAATATTGTACAGTAAGTGCACACAGTGTGCTAATGGGTTGCATGGATTAATGGAGCAAATAGTTGCTTAAATTTAATTTAAAAGTAGTTCAGATAAAGACCTAGAGAATTAGTACTGGGGTTAAGGATGGAACCTACTGAGCTATGCCTGGCTGGAGGGGAAAATACAGAGAGGAGGGGCTGCTTCTCCCTTCCCACTCTGCCTCCGACAGGAGAGGGTTTTGTTTAGCACCTTTGTGCAGACAAAGGGGATCCTGGTTTAAGGATGAATATGTATGAGTTATTTTTAGATGAATCAGGTGTCACCCTAATATGCCCTGCTGCAACAGGTGTGTGGAGACAGACACGGCTACCCCCCTACTCTCTATTCTATGTTGTAAAGTAGTTATCAGCTGCTTACACAATGAATACACTTTTATTACACTTGATGAAAAGCACTTTGTCAAAGCTGTACCATGAGTCTAGGGAAAAGTGTCAGATCCTTTGCTACACACAGATTTATCTATTGACTGTCCTTTACTTAGCCCTGTCAACGGGTTTCATGACTCAACTGCACCTCATTACCCTTTTTACAACACTCCGCAAATTCTTATTCATAATCAGACATCTCATCCAATTCTAGGTCGCAAAAATCACTTACGCAGTCTTAATGAATACGGCATCCCTGGGATTTACATTTAGTAAAACTAAAGTAAAATATTCACAAAAAGAAAAGACAGCCAACATAACATTCCAATCCACAACGCAAGTCTACAAAATCATAGCTGAGATGATGCAGCCCTGCTTAGACTTCTCAATGCTTTTCCTGTTGAGAAACTGGAATCTAAACTCTAAAAAAAGGATGGGATTTATGCATGAACAATGACACATGCTAAAGAGAAAGCAGAATTATAAGAAAACTTGATATTTGTCCCTTTATATGACATGGTTTGGCTGTGTTCTCACCCCAATCTCACCTTGAATTGTAGCTCCTATAATTCCCTCATGTTGCGGGAGGGACCTGGTGGGAGATAACAGAATCATGGGGGCAGTCTCCCCCATACTGTTCTTGTGGTAGTGAATAAGTCTCATGAGATTTGGTGGTTTTATAATGGGAAACTCCTTTCCCTTGGCTCTTTTCTCTCCTGTCTGGTGGCATGTAAGATGTGCCTTTCACCTTCTGCCATGATTATGAAGCCTCTCCAGCCACGTGGAATAGAGTCCATTAAACTCTTTTCCTTTATAAATTACCACGTCTTGGGTATGTCTTCATCCGCAGCATGAAGACAGACTAATACATCGTATATATGTATATAAAGGAAGGAGGAGGACATACTAGTAATTAATTTTCATAAGAAATGAGATGAAACTGTAGAATGATAAGCTCTTTCCTCTGTTCTTAGAGAACCCATTGTTGCTTTGCCACCACTCAAAGGGTGAAGCAACACAAGAGCTTGCAGAATAGTTAGAGAGGTAAGCCTGTGAACAGCCACGGGCTAGAGAAGGGAAGAACATACTCCCCCTGCACTCTCTTTTTATCTAGATGAATTGGAGGCTTTATTTGGTTTGCTTCTGGAAATCCCACATCTAGAGCAGTGCCTGTCACATAGTAGGTACTCCCTAAATGTTTGAGTGGAGGCATGAGTGACAGAATAACAAATTTAATTGAATACATGTCATCAGCTTGTGTTCTATAAAACACATTCTATAAGACATCCATTTCAACCAGACAATTCTCTTATAGAGAACTGGATGATTCCCTATGGCAGCAAGAACCACAGGATAACCTATAACCTCTATTTTATTTGATTAAGGAAAACTACAACTATTAAAGAAAAAGAAAACAAATTGGGACCCTGTTCATTTTGATTTTCTGCTATTTCTGTGGCTTACTAATAAGCCAATCAATAATATGAAAGAAATCCCTGCAGTCATTAGCAAACCTCTTTGGCTAATTTACCGTTTTATTTTTAAAGAAGGAAATTACAGATTTTAAAACATGTTCAGTCTTCCATACAATTCACCTTTATAGTACTGACAATCTAAATGGTGACTGCAAGTAGATGAGGCTGTATTTCAAGTGGAGTTAGTGGAATTTTTTAAATTAAAATTTTATTTTCAGGTAATTGTAGATTCACAGATATATGAAATAATACAGATAAATCTTGCATATCCTTTACCCGGTTCTTCCCAGTGGTAACGTCTTACAATACTACATGTACCACAGTATCACAACCCAGATGTTGCCATTGATAAAGTCAACATACAGAACTTTTTGTCACCACAAGGATCCTTCATGTGGCCCTTTTACAGCTACACCTACTTCCCTCCCACCCCCACCCCACCTTAACCTCTGGAAATCACTAATACATTCTCCATTTCTGTAATTTTGTCATTCTAATAATGTTACAGAAATAGAGTCGTAAGTAGGTAACCTTCTAGGATTGACATTTCTTTTTCACTTAGTATAATTGTTCGGAGATTCCTCTATGTTGTTTGTATCAATAGCTTGTTTATTTTTATTTCTAAGAAATACTTCATGGTATGGATGTACCACAATTTGTCTAACCATTCATCTGTTGATGGACATCTGGGTTGCTTTCAATTTTTGGTTATTATGAATGAAGTTGTCATAATCATTTATGTAGAAATGTATGTGAATGTTTTCACTTCTCTAGAATAAATGCCCAGGAGGGCAATTACTGGATGGAATGGTAGTTGTAGGTATAAATTTAAGACACTGCCAAACTGTTTTCCAAAGTGACTGTGCCATCGTGTGCATTTCCACCTGCAGTTTATGAGAGATTCAGTTTCTCTGCATCCTTGCCAGCATTTGCTGTTTTCTCTGATGGGCATATAGTGATATCTCGACGTGGGTTTAGTTTGCATTTCCCTAACGATGTTGAACCTTTTTATGTGCTTATTCATCTTTGGTGAAATATCTTTTCATGTCTTTGTCTATTTTCTAATTTAATTGTCAGTTTTTTAATAGTTTTAAGAGTTCTTATATATTCTAAGTACTAATTATTTGTTGGATATGTGGTTTGTAAATATTTTATCTTTTCATCTTAACAGATTTTTGTTACAGAAAAAAGTTTTTGATTTTGATGAAGTCCAGTTTGTCAATTTTTCTTTTATTGGATTATATTATTGCTGTCAAAACTAAGGACTCTTTGCCTAGCTCTATATGCCAAAGATCTTCTGTTTTTAAAAAATACAGTTTTTCATTTTACATTTAAGTTCATGATGCATTTTGAGTTAACTTTTTGTAAGGTGTGAGACCTAAGTCTGGGTTCATTTTGTTGCCTATGGATGTTGAATTGCTTCAGCACCATCTGTTGGAAAGAATATACTTCTATTGAATTGCTTTTGTACCTTTGTCAAAAGTCAACTGGGCATTTTTGTGTAAGTTTCTTTCTGGATTTTCTGTTCTGATCCATTGGTCAGTGTAAGCAGACATTGTTGCCTTTTTCCTGTTTTCGGAGGGAAACTATTGTCTTTCACCATGATGTATAATTTTAGCTGTAGGTTTTTTTGTAGGCACTCTATCAAGTTGAGGAGATTCCTCTCTATTCATAGTTTTCCTGAGATATTTTTTAAAAAATCAAGAATGGATATTGAATTTTGTCAAATGCCTTTTCTGTATCAATTGTAGTTTTTGTTTTCATGTAATTTTTCTTCTTTAGCCCATTATAATATGGCGGATTATACTGAACCAGCCTCATATCTCTGGAATAACCTCTACTTGTTCATAGAGTAGAATTACCTTTATATAGCTAAATTCTATTTGTTAATATTTTGTTAAGGATTTTTGCATCTATATTCATGAAAAATATTGGTCTGTAGTTTTCTTTTTTGTAATATCTTAGTCTGGTTTTGGTACAAGGGTAATACTAGTAGCTTCATAGAATAAATGGACATTTTCTCATTTTTCTTCCTCTTACAGTTTATGAAAGATGTGTAGAATTTATGTGAATTCCTTAAATGTTGGATGTAATTCTCCAGTAAAACCACCTATAACTGCAGAGTTGGTTTTTCTTTTCTCTTCTGGAGCTCTAAAATAATGGACTCAATTTTCTTAATAGTTATGGGGCTATTCAAATGATCTATTTCTTTTCCTTCCTTCCTACCTTCCTTCCTTCCTTCCCTCCCTCCCTCCTTCTTCCTTCCTTGCTTCCGTCCTTCCTTCCTTCCTTCCTTCCTTCTTTCCTTCCTCCCTTCTCTCTTTCTCTCTCTCTTTCTTTCTTGAGATGGAGTTTCACTCTGTTGCACAGGCTGGAGTGCAATGGCGCAATCTTGGCTCACTGCAACCTCCACCTCCCAGGTTCAAGCAATTCTCCCTGCCTCAGCCTCCTAAGTAGCTGGGACTACAGGCACCTGCCACCACTCCCAGTTAATTTTTGTATTTTTAGTAGAGACGGGATTTCGTCATGTTGGCCAGGCTGGTCTCAAACTCCTGACCTCAGGTGATCCATCCGCCTCAGCCTCCCAAAGTACTGGGATTACAGGCATGACCCACTGCACCCAGCCCAAATAATCTATTTCATATTGAGTAAATTGTGGGACATTGTGTTTTTAAGCAGTTGGACATATAAATCACAAATTTATGTGTGCAGAGTTTTTCGTACAGCATTTCCTTTTTATCCTTTTGTTGTTCGCAAAGTGTTATGGGTTAAATTTTACTCCCCAAAATTCATCTTTAAGTCCTACTCCCAGTGCCTCAGAATGTGACCCTATTTGGAGACAGGGCCCTTACAAAGGCAATCAAGTCAAAGTGAGGTCATTAGGATAGGCCCTATTCCAGTATGACTAATGTCTTTATAAAAGAGGGAAATTTGAATACAGAGAGATGCATAGATGGAAGACAATATGAAGAGACATAGTAAGAAAATGACCATTTATAAGCCAAGGAGAAAGGCCTGGAACAGATTCTCCCCTCACAGCCCTCAGAAGAAACCAACCTTGCTAACACCTTGATTTTGAATTTCCAGCCTCCAGAACTGCGAGACAATACATTTCTGTGATTACTGACATAAAGTCTATAGTACTTTGTTATGGCAGCCCTAGGAAGTTAACATACAGGATCTGGTGATATCCACAGTTTCACTCCTGATATGGGTCATTTGTGTCTTTTCTCTTTGTCAGTCTTCATCAATTTTATCTTTTCAAAGAATTACATCTTTATTTTATTTCTCTACTAATTTTCCGCTTTCGGTGATCTTATTTCCTTCCTTCTGCTTGCTTTGAGTTTCTTTTGCTCTTCTTTTCCTAGGTTCTTGAGGTGGGAGCTAAGAATATATATACATGAGGAGACTTCAAAAAGTTTGTGGAAAAATGAAATGAATAGATTTAATAAATATATTAATTTTAACAGATAAAAATAAAAACATTAACTTTCTCAACACAAGCTTCATCAAGTTCAAGACAATTTTGTAAGCAATGACACCAACATTAAGCTCATCCCTAAATAACTGAGAGTCCTGGGAATTTAACCATGTCAGTGTAGTCTTTTGACATTATTAATTGAAGAAAAATGAGTGCCCTTTAAAGGTTTTTTAAGATTAGGAAATGAAAAGGAGTAAGGAGGAGCCAAATCAGGACTGTAAAGTGGATGCCTAATGATTCCCATGGAAACTCTTGCAAAATTACCCTTGTCTGATGAGAAGAATGAAAAGAAGCACTGTTGTGGAGAAAGGCTCTCCGGCAAAGCTTTCCCAGGTGTTTTCCTGCTAAAGCTTTAGCTAACTTTCTCAAAATACTCTCATAATAATCAGATGCTATTGTTCTTTGGCCTTGCAGAAAGTTAACAAACAAAATGCCTCAAGCATCCCAAAAAACTGATGCCATGACCTTTGCTCTTCACCAGTCCATTTTGCTTTGACTTGCCCCCTTCCACCTCTTGGTAGCCATTGCTTTGATTGTGCTTTGTCTTAAGGATCATATTGGTAAAGTTATCTTTCATCTTTTGTTACAATTCTTCTAAGAAATACTCTGGGATCTTGATCCCATTTGTTTAAATTTTCCATTGAAAGCTCTCCTCTTGTCTGCAGCTGAGCTGGGTGCAACAGTCTTGGCACCTATACAGTGGAAAACTAGATCAACTTTAATTTTTCAATCAAAATTGTGTAAGCTGAACCATTTGAGATGTCTATGGTGTTGATTATTGTTTCTGCTGTTAGTTGTCAGTCCTCTTCAGATAGGGCACAAACAAGATGAATTTTTTCCTTGCAAATTGATGTGTATGGTCTGTTGCTGTGGACTTCATCTTCAACATGATCTCATACCTTCTTAAAATGAGTTATCCATTTGTAAACTGCCAGTTTCTTTGGGGCATTGTCCCCATAAACTTTTTGTAAATAATCAGCGATTTCACCAGTCTTCCACCCAAGCTTCACGACAAGTGTGATGTTTTTTATTGCTTCAATTTTAGCAGAATTCATGTTGCTCTGATAGGGCCTCTTTTCAAACTGATATCTTATTATTCGTAGTGCTTTAAACTAGATCCTGTTCAGATATGCCTTAACATGCTAGTATGAGTTTATTTTGGTGCCAAAAAACTCTGAAATCCATGCATAATTTTTCATAATACACATTTTCCATAAACTTTTTGAAGACCTCTTGCAGATTTGAAACTCTTCCTCTTTTGTAATATATCTATTTAGTGCTAGAAATTTGTCTTTCAGCCCTGCGTTGTGTTCCACAAATTTTGATGTATTTTAATATTAATTTATTTCAGTGTATTTTTGTGATTTTCCTTGACATTTATTCTTTGACCTATAGATTATTTAGAAGTGTATTCTCTAGCTCCAAGTGTCTGAAAACTTTCCTGTTTCCTTTACATTATTGATTTCTAGTTTTAGTCTATTGCCGTCAGAGAAAATATCGTGTGTAGTTTCAATTCTTTTAAGTTTGTTGAAGTTTGTTTTATGGCCCATGGTATAGTCTATTTTGGTATATGTTCTGAGGGCACGTGAAAAGAATGATTATTCTGCTGTTGGGTGGAGTGTCCTATAAATATTGATTCAATCCTGTTGGTTAATGGTGTTGTTGATTCCTTCTATATCCTTGCTGATTTTCTTTCTAGTTGTTCTAATGATTGTTGGGAGAGTAGTGTTGAAGTCTCCAACTATAACTGTAGATTTGTCCATATTTCCTTTCTGTTCAAACAGTTTTATTCTGATTTATTTTGTGTCTTGCAGATCATTTGGCTGAAATCCACTGTTATAAGTCCTGTCGGGGTGGTGTTAACATATGGGAAAAGAGAAGCTTTTCATAATATTATTATTAAATCTCGGGCTTTTAGTGAGCTGTGACTTTGACACGTGTTTCTCAGCTTTCCTACCTCAACCTCACCATCCAGGCTTAGGTGAGACATAAAGACTATCAAGGCAGGAATTCTCTGATGGGTCCCAGACTAAAGCAGAAGAGTTACCATCTAGAAGTCTCTGTTCATTTCTTGGTCCTTTGGTTAGAGAGACAAAGCTTTTGTTGGGGCTGTTTGTGTTTGCACACATTGGTATTTCCAGATTAATATGTTTGTACACATTGGTTTCTTCAGCAGTACATTTAGGATATATGTGAGGAAAAGAGAAAGTGCCACTCACTGCTGTGTCATTCCTTGGGTCCCAAGGTCCCTAATTAGTTTGCCTCCTTCTGTCTACCTTTCAGAGTCTTCTTCTGTTTGTTTCATATATAATGTCCAGAGTTTTTAGTTACATTTAGCAGAAGAGATATGAAAAAGTATGTCTACTCCATCTTTAGAGAAGTAAAAGTCCTCATAGCTATGAAGTTTGTGAAGATTCCGAATATGCATACCCTGGCTGAAAATAGATTTGATATCTTCTTTGACATTGTAATAAAATAATGAAGAGTCTATTTAGAAAACTGAAAATTTTGAAACTTGTTTTATCACTTATTAATATCACTGTCCTCTTAATTGACCTGTTGTTTATCTAAATAGCTTGTTCTTTTAAAGTTAGGTATACTTACATTGTATAGTAATTTTCCGTCCTTTAAAGTAACACTTAATTTAAACTTGAACATTTTCCCATCTGAAGTTGATAGTACTGCACAGTTTATAACTCATTATAGTTTATAATGTATTAATAAACACAAAATTTGAAAAAGCATTTGTCTGATGAACATCTAATCATCTAATTATACCAGACTTTGATTCTTTTTTTTTTTTTTTCAAGATGGAATTTTGCTCTTGTTGCCCAGGTTGGAGTGCAATGGCACAACCTTTGCTCACTGCAACCTCCGCCCCCGAGGTTCAAGCAATTCTCCATGTCTCAGCCTCCCAAGTAGCTGGGATTACAGGTGCATGCCAACATGTCCGGCTATTTTTTGTAGTTTTAGTAGAGACAGGGTTTTGCCACGTGGGCCAGGCTGGTCTTGAACTCCTGACCTCAGGTGATCCACCCGCCTTGGCCTCCCAAAGTGCTAGGATTACAGGTGTGAGCCACCATGCCCAGCCAAGAGTTTGATCTTAAGAAATAAGGAAATATACAAACCATAGAAAAGGTAGTTCTAGAACTCATTGTATAGGCTGCCAGTAAGGTACCTAACATGCAATATACATGAAGTAAATATTTGTAAATGAATGGATGAATAAATGAAGGTAGAATTAGGAATTTGATAAAGACATTCTTCCTTTTGAAACAATATAATTTTTGTAACTAAGACACATACATGAAATCTATAAGAATCTAAGGGCAATGTAGACTTATTTGTAAAGTTTACGCATCCACACATAGAAGTATTTTTGGCTGACAAGTCTCACATTTATTCCTGTCTATGGCACACATGCAGAGATTCCTGACTATTTTTTTAAATAATAGAAAATGTTCTTCTTTTAACATCATACAAAGCATGAGAAAATTAATCACAAAGTTAACTCTCCTCTACCCACAGTAAAAGTTAGTTAATGGTTAAATCTCCTGAGCACTTTTGAGAAGTGGTTTCTTCAAAAGTCCTTAAAGATATGGGCATTGTCAGAAAACTGCTTCCTTTTCAACTACACAAGTGACTTTTCTCCTGTTCTCTGCTTTCCAGGTCTCAGCGTAAAGTGGTTCCAAGTGGTAGAGACCTCTCGAGCTGTGATTCACCTGAGCCCTGCAGACTAAGTGTAATTGATGAGCAGAGAGTAAACAAAAAAGCAGGCCCAGGCCCAGCTGACGGAAACCCAGTTCTCCCTGCCCAGCAATCAAATGCCAGCTAAATCCACTTGCATTATTCATAGGCAGGATTACAGTTGCTATAATTAGTGATGTCTAGATATGAAACATAAAAGAAACCCTTCTGATCGCTGCAAATATTTTGGGTAAAAGAAAAAACTCTTCCCATCAGAATGTTCATTTAGTAGAGTTGATACTTGTAGAAGGTGAAGAAAAAAGTCTGAAAAAAATCTTGACTTTCTTCCCTGTGGAGGAAGCTAAGATCTCCCACGGTCATGAAGGAAATGGGTTGCGTGGCTCTCTACTCTACCTTCTTAGGTCTTTCCTGAAATGTCACCTTTTCTGTGACATCTTTTCCGGCTTTTCTACTTAAAATTTTACTCATCCTTTCCCACCCTTCCTCTCCCACACAAAATATAAATGTATTCCCTATCTCCTTTCTCTGCCTTATTTTTCTTCAAAGCACTTATCACCATCTTGCACACTATACGTTTCCCTCATTTGTGCTGTTTGTCGTCTGTTTCACTCCACTGCAACGCGAGCTCCAGGAAGGCAGAGAGTTCTGTCTTCTTTGTTTGCTGCTATAACCTTAACAGTGCCTGGCACATGGTAGTTGCTCAATCAATAGTCATAGAATAATGGTCGAATAAATTCTCAAGGAAAAAGACAATTGCCACGAATAATGCAGCCTTGGAGATGATGACTACCTTCAATTACTCAGTTCCTTTAATCACAAAGAAAACTAAGGCAGAGGGGAGAATGCACCAATCTGGGAAAAAGGCAAGTTTGGGGCTGTTCCTGTCTGGAGGTGTCATCTGAGCAGGTTGCTTGGCCTCTCTGGATTTCAGTTTCTCATCTTTACCATGGGGACTAGAGTATAAGATCTCCCCAACTCCAGTATCCGGCAATGCATTTGTTTTTTACTTCATGATCTGTGAGGGACTCAAAGCCCAGAGTCTTGGTGCAGATACAGATAGTTTTATTTATTATGGCACTTTGTTCCTATCATACATTTTATGGTATTGGTGACACAAGTTAGATTACAAAAGACAGACCAATAAAAAGTTTAAGATAGAGTAATAGTTTAAACAGAGTAAATAGTTTAAAATAGAGCAAAACACAAAATATAGAAAAATAATATAATGAAATAGAACAAGCAAAGAAAAAGAAATAAATGTGGGGTGTGGACTATTAGACTGTATAAAGAAACTGTATGGAAAGGACTATATAGTCAAGATAGATGAATTTCTAACACTGTGTGCCGATCACAATTGCATAATGAATCATGATTTACCACACAATTTTGCCAAATAGACTTGGTGCATCGAATTGTTCTAACAGGTCATGTTTTTAAATGACTTCTGAATCTTCAATAATAATAAAAAAAACTTAACATGTGGACTTGAGATTACTGCCTAGCCATAAAACAAGGTGATTTCACTTACTAAAAATGAGTTATTTTTTTTGTGAGCCACTGCAAGGCACATGAAACACTATTCTCATTGCTTCTCTTTCTTTATACACTTTTTTGCTCTTCTCCAATCATAAGTCATTGCACCGATGGAATTTCCACTTGCATATAAAGTAACTGGGCCATAGACATATTTACTGTCACTTTTTATAAAAAAACTATATATTTCCAGCCATGACAAGAGACCAGCTGGCTAATTTAGAGTGTCTGCTGAACATTTGAGGAAAAGTAATCATTTTATTTTTCACTGGCATACTTAGAAGGCACATACTGAATATGAATGATTATAAATATGAGAATTGTACAGATGTGTGTGGTGGGGGTATCCAAACATTTTCATAAGAAATGCACAGCAACTCTTTTCACAACTCTGTGGCGGTTTTGAGTAAAGCAGTGTATAAATGCTTATTTTTTAAGCAACAAATAAAGTTTGGCCAAAATTGAGTACGTGATGTTTGAAATTTTTAAAGGACAGTTTTATTGTTAATCCATTGTATCGTTACAAAATAAATTTTTATTTATTATGACATATGGTTTCTAAATATAATAATTAATAAACACAGTTCCTCTATTATTCTGAAATCCAATGCATGAAATTTCATTATTGTAACACTCACACATGAGTGCTTAATTCCAGAATCCAATTTAAAATTTAAGAATCCTGGATTGTATCTCTGAGTATGAAATCATAGAATGATTCATTAATTAAAAAAGGAAAATATTAAAAGTTTAATTTAGATTTATTTCATTCTTTTCAATTTCTATTTTTAAAAATTATAAATAAATGCAATTTCAATGATATGTGTGTATAATATGCAAATAAAGACGTACATACACATTGGAGAATCTATGATCAAGAACATACAACAACAGGCCGGGTGTGGTGGCTCATGCCTGTAATCCTAGCACTTTGGGAGGCTGAGGTAGGTGGCCTCCTGAGTCACTTGAGGTCAGGAGTTCAAGACCAGCCTGATCACCCTGATGAAACTCCATCTCTACTAAAAGAAAAAAAAAAAAAATTAGCCAGGCATGGTGGCAGGTGCCTGTAATCCCAGCTGCTCAGGAGGCTCAGGCAGGGGAATCCCTGGAACCCAGGAGGTGGAGGTTGTAGTGAGCTGAGATTGTGCCACTGCACTCCAGCCTGGGCAGCAGAGCAAGACTTCTTCTAAAAAAAATTTGAACAAAAATTTATTTTCAAATAAAAGATATACACATAGCCAATAAGCACACGAAAATATGCTTAATATCATTAATCATCAAGGAAGTACAAATTAAAATCATAATGATATACTAATGTACATCCTTAAAATAGCTAGAATTTTTAAAAAGGCCAGTCATACTAAGTGTTGGTGTAGATACGTATGTATGTCCACAAAAAGACATGTACACAAATATTCACAGCAATTTCATTCACAATAGCCCCAAAACTGAAAATAACCCAAATATCCAACAGGTAAATTGATAAATAAATTGTGATACACACATACAATTCTATTCAACAACAAAACATTACATTGATATTACTGACACACGCCACAGCATAGGTGAAACTCAAAAGCATGATGTGAGAGAAAGAAGCCAGGTACGAAAAGCATAAAAGAGATTCATTCTTTCTGTTCCTTCCTGTCTCTGTCTTTGTCCCCCTCTGTCTCTGTCTCTCTGTTTCTCTCTCTCTGTGTCTCTTTCTCTCCCTCAGTGGTTGCTAAAATCTTAGAGAGATGAGGAACGAACTGAGAAGGCACATGAAGAAACTTCTGGGGATGCTGGTAAGTTTGATATCTTGTCTGCATGGTGATATCATGAATGTATGCAACAGTCAAAATGATCAAACTGTACACTCTAAAGGGATACAATGGATGGTGTTAAATTGTAGCTCAAGAAGGATGAATAGAAACATAAAAGAGGAAACAACAAAACTTTAAAAAACATACACAAACTTTAATTAGGAAGTATGAGTGAATCCTAGGGCCTTTATAATGGTCATAAAATAGCTCATATGGTAATGGAAATGTGCTCAAGTTTGGCTGCCTGCAGTATGACTTTGGTTGGGCAATGTTCTCCTTTTCTCTGTATCTCAGTTGGTATCTTTTAAAAAGGAGTATGCTACCAGTACTTACTTCATAAAGGTGTTGTGAGAATTAATGAGAAAATGCATGTGAAGTATTTCTCAATAATTAAATACTATTATCTTCAGTAACTGCTGAGAGAATCAAAACACATATTCAATGCTAAGGAAAGCTTACAGTTATAAAGATATCAAATAAAATTCAGCTTATGGTGGTTAAGAAAATATGGTATAATCAAACATACTTGATTGAGATTTAAAATGGTTAAAATGTCCCTGTAAAAATCATTTCATCCCTGTGGTTTTTTTTTTTTTTTTTTAATTATACTTTAAGTTCTAGGGTACATGTGCATAACATGCAGGTTTGTTACATATGTATACTTGTGCCATGCTGGCGTGCTGCACCCATCAACTCGTCATTTACATCAGGTATAACTCCCAATGCAATCCCTCCCCACTACCCCCTCTCCATCATAGGCCCCGGTGTATGATGTTCCCCTTCCTGAGTCCAAGTGATCTCGTTGTTCAGTTCCCACCTATGAGTGAGAACATGTGGTGTTTGGTTTTCTGTTCTTCCGATAGTTTGCTGAGAATGATGGTTTCCAGCTGCATCCATGTCCCTACAAAGGACACAAACTCATCCTTTTTTATGGCTGCATAGTATTCCATGGTGTATATGTGCCACATTTTCTTAATCCAGTCTGTCACTGATGGACATTTGGGTTTCTCAAAAGAAGACATTCATATAGCCAACAGACACATGAAAAAATGCTCATCATCACTGGCCATCAGAGAAATGCAAATCAAAACCACAATGAGATACCATCTCACACCAGTTACAATGGCAATCATTAAAAAGTCAGGAAACAACAGGTGCTGGAGAGGATATGGAGAAATAGGAACAATTTTACACTGTTGGTGGGATTGTAAACTAGTTCAACCATTATGGAAAACAGTGGCGATTCCTCAAGGATCTAGAACTAGATGTACCATATGACCCAGCCATCCCATTACTGGGTATATACCCAAAGGATTATAAATCATGCTGCTATAAAGACACATGCACACGTATGTTTATTGCGGCACTCTTCACAATAGCAAAGACTTGGAATCCCCGTCATTCTTATAACATCCTTACTCTTTCATCAATTTCTAATTTGGTCTTGGCAAAACTTACTTAATTTCTTTCTCTCCAACTCAGAAGTTTCATGAAACAAAATATACCAGAAGTAGCCATTGGATCACACAGTACCAGACACCTAGAAGACGCTCAGTAAACAGGCATTAATCAGATGAACGGAGGATGGTTAATTAATGGGGCACCTAGAAGATGCTTAGTAAATAGGCACTAATTGAATGGATGGGGGATGGTTAATTCATGGGCTGTGGTATGACTGAGCATGGAAGTGTGTGGTATATTGCAGTGACTTACATTTTTATTTTCATTTCTAAGCTGTGAACCCCATTCATCACTAGAAAGCTTACAAAAAATCCTGATAGGTAAAACAGGCAGACCAAGCTCTGTGCTGCATGCCACTGTTAGGGAAGCAGGAGCCTAGGGGAACCAGAGTGCTGCCATTTTTAAAATCAACTCCATTTTCAAACTGGCAAGGTACATTTCTTACCAGTCACAATCCATGGACCTAAGATGTTTATAGTTGAGGAAGCAGCCTAAAGATACTTACAAGTACACGCTCTTACATTAGTGGAGAATCCAGATGTCCCAATACGCATAAAGATATAAGCTTTCAAGATAATAACAGTTGTGTTTTGATATACTACCACAGTAAAATGTCAAGGATAGACCAGTACCAGGCACGGTGGCTGACGCCTGTAATCCCAGCACTTTGGGAGGCTGAGGTGGGTGGATCACCTGACGTCAGGAGTTCAGGACCAGCCTGGTCAACATGGTGAAACCCCATCTCTACTGAAAATACAAAAAAATCAGCCAGGCATGGTGGTGCGCCTCTCTAGTCCCAGCTACTCGGGAGGCTGAGGCACGAGAATTACTTGAACCCAGGAGCCGGAGGTTCCAGTGAGCCCATATCGCACCACTGCACTCCAGCCTGGACAACAGAGCTAGACACTGTCTCAAATAAATGAATAAATAATAAATGAAATAAAATAAAATGTCAACGATAGTTTTCTTTAAATCAGTAGAATAATATATTTTGTCATGTCATCTTCTCACTCTTACATAGTCACAGCTTAGTTTAGTCTTTACATAGAGAAGACACCTATATAAGAAAAACTTAAAGATGGTGCATTCCTCTGCTTGTTTTCTCAGGACGCCCCACTCTGTAATGCAGTAGTTTTCAATAAACTGTCTCTTCCCACTACCAGGCATTCCTCCTCTTCCTTTCTGAGGGCATTCTACTCCATAGAGCAGTTTTTAATAAACTTGCCTCTTTCATTGCCCTTTGTGACTCACTTTGAATGCCCTCCTGCGTGAGATCCAAGAATACTCTCTGGGGGTCTGGATTGAGAGTTAACACTGCCTCCCTCCTCCACCCTAGTGGCAGCCATGAAAAATCTTCTCAATACGCGGTGGACAGGACCTGCAAGGAGTCATGAAGGACCGACGGGAATTTCACAAGGGAAAGTGGAAAGACTGATTGGAGTGGGAAATACACATACCGGATGCTGGGCAAAGCCTGGAGGGAAGTGGTGGGGCTTCGTTTAAAGTGCTTTTCAAACATACTCCTTGACTTCCTGTTTCTCTCTGCAGTCTGTTTTCTACCTTCCAAAGCCTAGAGCTTCCCAGAACCATTTCTCCTCTGGGTCCTTTCGTGACCATCCCAGGAAAAGGAAATTTCTCCTGACCTCGCACCTTCATGGCACCTACTGCACTTCATCAAAGCTAGAAATGCCATAAATTGTAAGACACACCATTATTTTATGCACCATTAAGAGAAAATGTTGCCAGTTAAAGTATGACAGTATTTTTTTTTTTAATCACTTGGAATTCCTATTCTAACTTACTGAGTGAGCTGCTCTAGGATTATTTAGACATGGAAGATGTGTAACTGGTGATCATGAATTTGACTTCTTCAATACCTTTAGCAGTGACAATGTATTTCAAGAGCACCAAGGTTTAATTAACATAACCTGGTAATTTCATTTGTTTTTCCCTGACTGAATCACACGTGGCTGGAAGTTAGATGGCTTTGTTCAGTCAGCAGGAAGTTTAGTGGAATTTCAGTGCTTTAATGTTATATCCTGCACAATCAATGAACTGGTAACACCAGCTTCCTGGCACTTTGATATTTCCTTTATCTAGTGGCAGATTGTATTTTACAAATACAGCTGCAACAACATCTCCTAGACCATATGTTCTAGAAACCTGCTACTTTCCAATCAAGAGGTGAAGTTAATTCCCCTCCTCCAGAATCTGGACGGCTTCTGAATCTCTTGGAAACCAACAGAATGTAGAAGTGACTATGCGACACTGGAAGCTGGGTCATAAAAGATTTGGCTTCCACGTTGCTCATGGGTCACCAGCTCTAGCTCTTGAAATCTTTGGCTTCCATGTAAACAGTTCAGCTAATCTGGGTCTGCCAAGTTATTTCAAAGCCCAAAGTTGCCCATGCAGAGAGATCACAGGAAGAGGCTTTGTGGCTACAGAAAGATGCCTGACCTGCTTCCAGCTGCTTCAGCTCCCCACTGTCCCATCTCCAGACACATCAGACTGCAACTGGATGACAGACATTAAGCCAGAACTTTGCAGGCAAGCCCTTTCTTAGTTCCTGACCCATGGAGAATGTGAGAGATGATAAAATTATTAGGATTGTTTTCGAGTGATTTGTTGTGTAGCCAGAGATGACTGGAATACACCTATTTCCAGGAATTTGGCAATTTCTCCTCCCTTGAGGTGCACTGTTTGATCTGTGCTAGGCAATCCTTTCCAGTTGTCTCAGGAACAGACATAACTGGCTGCATCTACTTGTTGGCACAGGTTATGCAAAGCACTTGGGTTGCTGCTTCACAAAAACATATGGACTTGTGATCACATTTACTTCATTGATATAAATATTTCCTCTATTAACAAATCATACATGCCTCGCAGCACTATTTCCATTCCTTTATGTATGTAATAACTTTTTTCAATGAGAAACTGTAGAGTACTTAGAAGATATTTTAAATGGCACTATAACTCACGGTATCCACAGTGAGCATAACTCATATGCAGAGAGGACGATTGAGTCAAGGCCAAATTCTAGAATATCCAGTCACAACTACATTATGATGACTACCTCCCCATCAGTGGAAAAAGATGCCACCCATTTAAAGACACATCCCAAATTTGAGGCATTAAAATATGAGATTTTAGAATTAGAGTGAAGGAAGTATGACCCTCTCTGTTCCTCTCTCATGGCAGGTATCATACAGAACTTTTGCCTCCTACTCTAGGTATTTGTGTATACCAATGTCAAAAGTGTGACTTGAAACATTCTGTTTATCTCCCAGTTTAAACTTCATGCTTTGAGCACTGCCTTCTATGGGGAATCCTTCCATCATCCAGAGAGGTTCCATGTTAATATCACACCTTGTGACCTCAAATCCTAAGATCTGGTGTTTAGACTTTTTGGAGGCAATTCTTCACTCACTTCTAACTGGCTGTGAGTTTCATTCCCTACGGTGACTGTTCCAAACCTTTCCTGCTCTTCTTAATTTCCCAAGATCATTCCTACCAACTAGAGAATTGAATAGTAAGATGCCAGAGGGGTAAGAACCAAGATTTGATGGAAAACAATGTTGAATTTGTAGACTTTTACTGAGCAACTTAATATCTTTCTGGAAGGGCTGTAGTAAGGAGTAGGTAAAAGTTATATGCAAAATGTTTGACATCAGAGTGCCTAAGGATAGTAACGTTAGTCTTAGTTTTAGTTATATTACCTCCTATTTTGCAGAAAGGATAAAGATAATTTCTTTCAATTGCTCCACATTTCATCTAAAAAATTTATCTGTATCTAAATTTACCCCACCTATCTTCATTGCCTCTTGTCTTATAAAGAATATCCCTGTTCTCCTGAGAGTGTGACCTTAACACCATAGTGGCTTAGTTTCTTCATAGACAGATTAGAGATAATGGAACTACCCACTTCCAGCGTTGTTCATTAGAATTTAATGAGTAGATACATCTTAAAACTTTAGGTCATTTCCTGGCACAGGTTAAGTACTAAATGTTAACAAGTAGTCTTAGCATCTTGAATTTCTCATACTGTCCTATAGTGGTCAACAGGCCCTACTTAGATAAATATAAGTTGTTTGAGGTGGAGAGTGAGAGTGGATATGGTGTGTTCAGGTTTGAGTGTGTGCAGTATTAGAAAGAAGAACACGAAAGAGTTGGAAATGAAACCAAAACGAATTCTGTCATTAAACTGGGACAGATCATTTCTTCAGGTTATTGGTTTCATCATTGTTTTTCCTTAGTCTTCATTTTTGGAAAACCTCATGGAAACTGTACCTTGAATAAACAAGGTAACAAACATTTATCAATTAACTGAATATAATTTGCTTTCACATGAGAGTCGACGGAAAAGTAGAGTTCATACATAGAATTTCACTTTAGTCGACTTTCAAAGGGATATTTTTTTCAATTTGCAGAACAAATTCCATGAATAATAGGATTTGGTCCAGGCTCTTAACCATTTTTCATCCTTGGGTGTATCCATCAGCCTAGGAACACCTAACACCACGTAGTGGTTAATCCTACAGCAAACCATTGACACTTTCAGCTTGAATGTTCGTGTTATCACTTAGTTTTCAAGGTACTATGTTCACTTCTAAGGATAAAACAAAATCCAAATGTTAGATTTAATTTTTTCCAAATATTGATAAACTTTATAAAAAGGTTTACAAAATCTTTATTAATTCATTAAGCTTACTTCATTCATTTTTCCTGTTCCTTTGGACTTGACTAATGTGGGTTTAAACCCATTGTTGCTCTCTTATGAAAGTTATTTTACCTTACTAGGTAACTGTTTTCTTCACATATCAGATACTGTTTAAGAGGCAGTTTTGAAGATTAAATGAGATAAGGTTGAAAGCAGGTAAAAGGATACCTGGAACATAATAAGTGATTTAATAAAGCTTAATTTAATGGCAAACTCCCCTGATTCCTCTTGACATTTTTTTCTTTTCATATGGAGGCTGGCCTATAAGGAGAATTTAATTTTGTCAGCTGGGCATTTTATCTTCTTAGTATCCCAGCTTTAAGAGATTAAAAGGGTATTTAAACATTGACGTTGCTGGAATTTTCTTTACAGTTCATATCTGCTTAATCTTTAATACTCCAAGGATGTGTGGAAATATTTTTTTCCTCTCTTTCTTTTTAGAACAGAATTTCCCTCAAATTATCCTCCATTAAAAGATACACTTTAGATAATCTTTTCTGGAGACAGGACAGAAACCATATCCATGCAGATATTAACTAGATTGAAAAACTCATTGAGATTGCTGTAAAGTACATTCTAAATTTATATACTAAACTCCTGGAGTATCTAAGTCATTGTTAGTCATTGTTCATATTTATTTTAAATAAAAAATCCTTCTGGATTTGTGTATGAAAAATCAGTAACTGTATTAACAAAATACAATTGAAGGCCTCCGAGATGACAGTGGAGAGACCATCTCCATGTAGTGAAGACCAAGCGTGTTGTGGACCATGGTCCCAATTGTTATCTCCACAATTCACCAGTGCCCTGACCATCTCTCCATAATCACACTTGACATCTTTCTGCTGACTTCCATGGCGTGAGGCTCTATAATCAAAATGCTAGCTCAGAATAGCTAGGTAGTCCTTTCCTTAATAACTTGTGACCTAGCTCAGACATTTACATAAGACCATGTTAGAGGCCTTGTTAGGGTTATAGAAAAACATAAGGCGATAAAATCACACACACATACACACACACACCCACACCCAGCCCAGGGTAAGTGCTCAGCTCTTTCATCTCTTTCACACAAGGCCCATTTTCTCTGTTTCAGTTTAATTCATGTGCATCTACCTCTTCTCTACTGTTGACACCAGAAAACTGCCTTCCATATGCCCTTGTGGAACTCACTATATTTTGTTCAACAAACGTTCAGTGACTACCTACTATGTGTCCAGAATAAATTAAGAATACAATTTATGCCCTTTATCTTCTTGAGTCACATTCTTCTCCTGTCTTACGCTATTCTTTGGTTCAGAAATTCGCTAATCCCGTGGTTCATATGTTTCAGAACATTAATTTACATTTATTACATTCATATAGACAATATTTAGCATTAACAATTCAGCTATTAGTACATGCTTCTGTATACAACAAAGGCAAATAACTTGTCTCTAAATAGAGAAAGTGTGATTTGACTAAGGTGTTTTGAATCCACAGTTGGGCACAGCACTAGATAGGTGGCCTAAGGCACACAAAAAGCACTGATTTCAAACCCTGGCCTTGCCATTAAGCAGCCAAGGAGATTGGAGTAAGTTATGTAGTTTCACTAGACTTCAGTTTCTTTACATGTAACATGACTGGTTTGCCAGATAATCTTTCTGGACGTTAGCTCTAAAAAATTAGATTCTACTATTCATCTTATGTTTTGGTATTACACGGAAAATATAAGATAAGAGACTGATATGGTTTGGCTCTGTCCCCACCAAAATCTCATCTTGAATTGTAGCTCCTGTACTTTCCATGTGTCATGGGAGGGACCTGGTGGGAGGTAATTGAATCATGGGGCCACGTCTTTCCCATGCTGTTCTCATGATAGCGAATAAGTCTTATGAGAGCTGATGGTTTTATAAAGGGGAGTTCCCTTACACAAGCTCTTTCTGCCTGTCACCATGTAAGATGTGATCTTGCTCTTCCTTTGCCTTCTGCCATGATTGTGAGGCCTCCCCAACCTTGCGGAACTGCGAGTCAATTAAACCTCTTTCCTCTATAAATTACCCAGTCTCGGGTATGTCTTTATTAGCAGCGTGAGAACAGGCTAATACAAAGACAATTCATGAATCAAAGTTTTCAGAAAGGTGATTGGCTGCTGAGCTAGTCAGTTACATTCATTAGTCCCATCCCACGTGCTTTAAATAGGACTCAGCATCCAGTGGGGATTAGCATGTGTCTTAGTTTGAGGATTTGAACTCAAGGCATTTGTTAAGAAAGTGCTCTCAGGAGAAACTGGGAAGCAAGTCTGACATTGAATAAAGAATGAAAGACGCCAACCCAAGGTGCAGATCGCACAGGTGAGCTCTATGGTGTAAAATGTGGCTCAGGATTTGTCTTGCTTGCCAGGGAAGCAGGGCTTCATACTCATGTACCAGAAGGTGGTTAGCTAAGGCCTGCCCTGGGAAGAATGTAAATCCAAGGCACTTCTGGCTCTTTGAGCAAACAAGCAGGTCCCTGAGGAGTGTCATGGGTAGAGCCATTGGAAGCAAAATGGGTATAAGGAATGAGGAACAAAAATAGACAAATGAATCTAGGTATCTGAGCAGAGATTTGACCATGTCCACTGCAGGCCCTATGAGTTAGAATGCTTTCAGATACATATAACAGAAAACCTACTTCAAACTGTTCTAATCAAGAAAAGGAATCGGCTGGCTCCATTCAGAGATAGTGTAGGTTTCAGACATGGTATATTCATGACTTTAGCGCCCTTTTTCTGCTGCCCTCCAGGGTCTGGTCTCCTCTCAATATTGCGTCTAGTGACAATCAGCATTATATATCTTTTTTCATATTTTCTTTCCCAACTGCTAAAAAAATTCAAAGTTTTACTTTAATTGGAATCTATTAGGTCAAATACCCTCTCCTGAATCAATACCTGTGGCAAGATATGTGTATTCCTATGACTGACAGAAGCTAGGATGGAGCCAATGAAGAGTGTACCCAAAGGGAAAGAGGTGAAATGATTTGGGGAACAAGAAAAAAGATGACTGCAATCTTTTGCTAATCACTTTCCATCCATATCCTCCTCCCTATATCAAGCTCCCCATATCCCAACCTCTAAATAAAACCTGTGGTTCACCACTAGGCTGCATGCTGGGATCACCTGCTGCCTGAGCTCAGCTCCCAGGGATTCTTATTTAATTAACCTGGGATGCAGCCTGGCCATAGAAATTTTTTAAATTTCCCAGGTGGTTCAGTTGTGCAATCCAAGTTGAGAAACACTGTCTAACGGGAGACAACCAAATCATTTTCCAGTTATCTCAAGTGCATGATTTCTGAGTGAAATTCTTTCTTATAAATCAAATTCTGATATAACTCCTTATGGCCAATAACAAGTCAATAAATGGTACATTACCCATCATTTGCACTCTCCAACATACATACAATGGTGGAGAGAGAATGACAAGCTACAATACAAATTTCCATTTTAAAAAACAATAAGAAACAACACAGAGTGGCCTTTGGGCCATAGCACATTTCATATCCTGCTGGACAGGAACATGGAGTGATCCTTGTTTTGCAGGAGTGAATGACTTAGCTGGCTGGACTTGTAGACCTTAGTCCTACTCTCTGGGAGGATCTTCTTTATCCTTTGTAGTGTAGGGTTACATCAAAGATGGACATTGGGCAGAACTCTTTTTCTGGGTCTTCATCACCCTGGGGGTCAACATATGTGATTTTAAGAGCTTGGAGATTGCCCTAGGGACGAACAATAGCCAAACTTTGGCTTGGGGAGTCTTTAGGAATTTTAGTTGCTGGGAGAGAACGAAGGATTAGGTTCTTCTCAGATATCAGCTTTATCTCCTGTGATGGCTCCTACCTCCCTGCTTTGGCTACAATTTACCTCACCTTAGGGCAGAGAATATGATTTTTTTTCAACCTGTCTGTTTACAGATAACCCAGCTTTTACCCATTTAGGAAGAAAAACCATTTGTTGAGAGTGTCTATCTCAGAAAACTTATATTGTCTTTCTTCTTTTCTTTGTTTGCTTAGTTTCAGGCCAAATTTGTCTTTCTGTTGAAGGACTTCAGTGAAAGCTATATTTATTTTCTTATGAAATCACCAAATGCTACAATCTTGTCGGCACTTGAACTTCCTTCTAAGGTACAACAGGATATCATAATTAGCCAGTTATTTTGTGACTTCATAAAAAAATTTACAAAATTCTGATCATAGAGAATTTTTCCCTATTGCTCTGCTGACCTAGATGCAGTTTATTTCAAGATTTTAGGATCTGTTATGTGCAGAACACCATTCCTCTTAGTACTAAATTCTGTATCTGATAGGGTGCTTTTGTTTGTAAGTAATACAACACCACTGCTATCAGGCTAAGTCATGAAGGACCTTAAATGGCTCATGTAACTGAAACTAAAAAGTTGGGGAGGTGGGTGCACTTCAGCTAGAGGCCTGGTTCTTCCATGCCCCTACATTTCTCTCTTCTCCTTCATCCTTTATGGATCAGCCTCATCTTCAAGCTGGCCTTCTCTTGGAATCATCAAATTGCTGAAGCTAGAACCCGAAATACACACCTCTCTCCAGAACACACGTGGTGTGATTAGAGGGGTAGGGGTCGCATTTCTGTCTTTAACATTGAACAAGAATTCAGAGTTTCATTCTAATTAAATAAAATTATGTCACACAATCACCTCTGGGCAGTCACTATGGCAAGAAGTGGGAGACTACCTTGATCATTGACTCAGGCTCGCTACCCAGTAGCTTAAGTTGGGTCACCCCAAGAAACACTTATCAATGCCTGGAATGGCCACCAAGGATATATTAGAGAAACAGAAAAAAAAAAAAAAAAAACCCATTTGCTCATGTTTCAGGTGTGGATGTAAAGACATGGAACATCAATGAAGAACTTTTCTATTTTCAAGTGAAAAATGTATGAATGTGATGAGGTAATCATTTGATGAATTTAGTGAATTTTTTATTTGTTTGCTTTAAGCAAGTATTGGTATTAAAATCTGTAAATCTCTTTTTTTTTCTTTGAGTTCTTCTGATCCCAGCAGGTAAACAAATAATACTTTAAACTTAAAAGCAATGAATGCACATAATTGCTGAGCTCCTAAGTGCTTAATCAGCTCATTGTTATTTCATTATTGCATTCATGTTAATGTTATAAAAATATCACATGGCAAAATTCTGGAAATGAAACGGTTAACTCTGGGGAACACAAGTGTGTTAGCAACTCTGGTTCACAGGAGCAATTCTGTGTTACTGTTTCCAGCATTCCTCCTCTTTGTGTTTTTTCTTATTGCTAAATGCTAATAGCCTCAACATGATAATCTATATAAAGCACTCCCATAATCATATTAAAATTAAGGAAAACATGTATAAAGCATCTTATTTCTGCTTAGTGACAGTGAGCAGGGGAAAATAGGCAGAAGAACTTTTGTGACAGTTTATATTCCAACAAATAATCACATTTTATCCTCTTAATAGGTTTAAAGTATACTCCCAAAGCCGATTATACATTTTATGCATTTAATGATAATCACACTTTCCTCTTATCTGATGTGAATATCTTCAATTTAAATATAAGTTTAATTGATGCCTATCATTTAATAATCATACTATGATCCAGGCCAATTATAACAATTCTTTCATATAAAACTACAGTTGTTAGAGGAATGTCGAGTAGGGAAATGTTTAAATCCTGACATAAAAATGTCTGTGATAAAAAAGGGAGCTTTGAATTTCATGGGCCTTTAATACTGCCTCTGAAGTAATGAAAAAGTCATTTTCCACCACTTGCTTCAAGGACTTCACTAATAACATCTTCCACAAAGGACTGATCTTTTTTTAAGCAGGATATTGTGACGTTATTCTAAACCATTTAAAATTATATAACAAACTTTTACTAGAATCTCTCAGTCTTCTTTTTTTATTCACTCTAATGAAATACTTGTTAAACAGGTTACTTCATCTTAACCTTATGGAAATGCCTACGACAGAGAATCTGTTATTTAAGTCAGTTTCAGAATTAAAGGATAAGAATTTGGGGGTGGTGATGAGGAAGGAGGTCATAAATAATCTAAAGAATTAGGAAAAAGGCTTTTCTTTTGGTCTTGATTCAACTCATCTAGGTTGCAAAAAATACTGTGCTTTGATAGCCTGATACTAATCCCTGGGGGACAGTGCTTCCCATGCAAACCTCCTCTTGGGTACGAGTGACTGTTCACTTAGAAAGAACCTGGCTGGCAAGGAAATCACTACGTCTTGAATGGGTCAATGGAGTCAGCAGGGAATCTTTGCTGAAGTCTATGTGTCAAGCTCTGCAGTCCACTCTGAGGGCCCTGGATAATGTCAGTCACACCAAAAAGGAGAATTTTGTAAACTCCTAGAATAAGGTTGTCTAATTTAAAAATGGCTCAAGGTGAAGTTCCCCTGGAGCACAGAAATCCAAGGAGAAAATGAGTTTCTACTTTCACTTCATATGGGACCTCTGGCTAGGAAACTGCAAAGGGTAATTATGCAAAATGCACATCAGAATGTCACAGACAATCTGTACAGAGGGAAAGGTGATGCAGTAAGAACCCCAGGCACTGGCTTTGTGCAGCTTAATTTTCCTGGGAGGACTAGTATGGGGGTGGTGAGTTAGGAAGTGACCAGTGAGGAATCAGAGGGCAGCTCCACCAGTTAGTGCTATAAATAAAACGAATGAATGAACTAAGTAAAAATCTGTCTCTAAAGAAAGATCTTCCTATCACAATGTCAGAGGGTGCAGATGCTTTTACCTGCATCACACTTTTCCACTTTCCTTTCCTTTCCATGGGAATGACATGAGTACTGAGGTAAGAACCATTATCAGAATTTCAGAGTAGTGCCTGGCACATTTTTAGGTTAGCTATTTGTATTAGTCAATTTTCACACTGCTATGAAGAATGACTTGAGACTGGGTAATTTACAAAGGAAGAGGTTTACCTGACTCACAGTTCCACATGGCTAGGAAGGCCTCAGGAAACTTATAATCATGGTGGAAGGTGAATCGGAAGGCAAGGCATGTCTTACATGGTGGCAGGAGAGAGAGAGATAGTACAGGGGAAATTGCCACTTTTAAACCATCAGATCTTATGAGACTTCCCTCACTATCACAAGAACAGCAGTGGGGGCAACTGCCCCCATGATCCAATCACTTCCTACCAGATGCCTCCCTCAACACATGGGGATTACAACTTCAGATGAGATTTGGTTGGGGACACAGAGCCATACCATGCCGTTCCACCCCTGGCCCCTCTCAAATATCATGTCTTTTTTATATTTAAAAACCAATCATTCCTTCCAAACAGTCCCCCGAAGTCTCAACTCATTCCAGCATTAACTCAAAAGTGCAAGTCCAAAATCTCATCTAAGACAAGGCAAATCCCTTCTGCCTATGAGCCTGGTAAAATCAAAAACAAGTTAGTTACATCCAAGATACAATGGGGCCATAGGCATTGGGTAAATATTCCCATTCCAAATGTGAGAAATTGGCCAAAATAAAGGAGCCACAAGCCCTGCACAAGTTCAAAACTTGGCAGGGCGCTCATTAAATCTTAAAGCTTCTTTAAATCCCACTTCTGACTTACAAGAAAAATTAATAAATATTTAAAAAAACCCTTAAAGCTCCAAAACAATCTCCTTTGACTCCATGTCTCACATCCAGGGCATGCTGATGCAAAGGGTGGGCTCCCAAGGCCTTGGGAAGCTCTGCCCCTGTGGCTCTGCAGGGTACAGACACTGAGGCTACTTTCATAGGGTGGTATTGAGTGCCTGCAGCTTTTCCAGGCACACAGTGCAAGCTGTTGGTGGATCTACCATTCTGGGTTCTGGAGGATGGTGGCCCTCCTGTCACAGCTCCACTAGACAGTGCCCCAGTGGGGACTCTGTGTGGGGGTTCCAACCCCACATTTCCCCTCTGCATTGTCCTAGTAGAGGTTCTTCATGAGGGCTCCATCCCTGCAGCAGACTTCTGCCTGGACAGTCAGGCATTTTCATACATCTTCTGACATCTAGGTGGAGGTTTCCAAACCTCAACTCTTATCTTCTGCACACCCACAGGTCCAACACCAAGTGGAAGCCACCAAGGCTTGAGGCTTGCACCCTCTGAAGCAATAAGCCAAGTTGTACCTTGGCCCCTTTTAGCCACAGCTGGAGCTGCAGTGGCTTGGACACAGGGCACCAAGTACCAAAACTGCACAGAGGTTAGTTCCCAGTAAGTTCCTCATTTCCATCTGAGATAACCTCAGCCTGGACTTCATTGTCCATATTACTATCAGCATTTTGATCAAAACCATTCAAAAAGGCTCTAGGAAGTTCCAAACTTTCCCACATCTTCTTGTCTTCTTCTGAGCCCACCAAACTGTTCCAACCTCTGCCCATTACCCAATTCCAAAGTTGCATCCACATTTTCAGGTTATCTTTAGAGCAGTGCCCTCCTCCCAGTACCAATCTTTATGTACTTGTCCATTTTCACACTGCTATAAAGAACGACCTGAGGCTGGGAAATTTTAAAAGGAAAGAGGTTTAATTGACTCACAGTTTTTCATGGCTGGGGAGGTCTCAGGAAACTTATAATCATGACAGAGGGTGAAAGGGAAGCAAGGTACGTTATACATGGCAGCAGGAGAGAGAGAGCGAGAGCAGGGGAAACTGCCATGTTTAAATCATCAGATCTCATGAGAACTCCCTTAATATCATAAGAACAGCATGAGGGAAACCACCCCCATGATCCTATCACCTCCTCCCAGTTCCCTCCCTTGACATGTGGGGATTCCAATTTGAGATGAGATTTGGGTGGGGACACAGAGCCAAACTATATCACTATATCACTATATCTTCTACATCACTATATAAACTATATCTTCTATATCACCATAGAAGAAGAACTATGTATTCTATTTCTTATAACTTGATTCTGTCCCCTTAGAAATGCTCATGGTGTCTTAGAAAGAATGCCCAAATGGAGGAGCATAATATTTATATCAATGAAAGTGTTAAACAACAGCTGCCTTACATATTTCATGGCATCATTTCATTGGAATCATTATATTCCACATGACTGCTTGGGTCAGACCATGAGATATAATATAATATGGATACTTGTGTTCTAGAAATAACCACAACTACATAATTCTAGGAGCAAAATATCAGAGATGATTCCAATTTCTTCTAAGTTAGAAGTTTATTTTAAATGTTATTCTCTTCTGCTTAAATTTCAGTTGATTCCTTCTTATCTTCATTTCACTAGATTTAAAAAACTATCCCATTTATAAAATAACTTTGATGTTTTCTATTGGAAACGAGGGAGAGGACCACATATGAGTTAGCAGGTGGGATCATACAAAAGACAAGATGGCTTATCTCACAGAACACAAGATCATAAAATTTTAGGGCTGAAATGGACATCAGAGAGCATCTAACCTAAGTACTTCATTTAAAAATGTGAAAAAAGAAGCCATATAGGTTATTTGCTTAGTGAATTAGAAATGTGGTACCAATATAACACAATTGCTAAAATGATGGACACTGTTTCAGAAACTATTATGCATAAAATACATTAAATTGGTAATATTGGATGATGACTTCCTGTTAAATTATAACTAGAATTAGAATCATAATGTTTCTATAATTGTAGGTACTCTACTCACAAAAATATGAAGGATCTAATCTTAGTAGTAATTACCACATTTAATTTAAAAAGGGAGATTCTTAATACATTTTCCAAATTGGAGAATTTATTTGATGTAAGTTGTATTCAAGATATAGTTTTTTAAAATCAAGACTAGGTATAGCCCTAAGGCTAATATTGTTATCCCCAAACTTTTCACATATTGGAACTAAAAAAATATATTTAGCTGTCTTGCTTTATCTAAGAACAAGGAGAATATAAATGGTATAGGAAACCTAAATTTACTTCTGTAATATATGAGGCTCTCTAATTAAAAATGCTCTGTATGTTGTTACTGGCTAAATTTTCATTACTGGGCTCTGAGGTGGTGGGTGGGGAACTTACAAAGAACTCTGTATATATTTTAATCAAGACACATGATGCACAATTTAAGAAGCACAGTTTACTTTCTTTTTACTATAATGGTACCTTCCATATTCTGAAAGAGAAAAAAAATGGACATTCTGCTTCCTTTCAAACTTGTTTGGACACAGAGTTTTGAATGAAGGAGATAACTGATTAAAGCCGTTTGGCAATCAATGTAGCTGAGGACAAGGAAATAAAAGACTAGACAAAATAACATCATAAAGTATGTAGAAAAAGAATCATAGCCTTGACTGGCATTCTATATAATAAATGTAGTATTTCACACTATCTAGCTCTGACTTCTCCACAGTGGTGAATTGGAAGTTATGTTTGTTAAAGCAAATAGGAATTGTCTGGCAAAATCCTTAAACAACAATGAAATATTTAGAGGTAATGTTTTGATGTGACATCCTGGAAGCTGGCTCTGTATTTGTAGGTGATATATAACTCTTGCTTTCATAAATTTTCAACTTTCTTTTCTGGCACATTCTGCAGATTTTTTTTTTTTTTTTTTTTGAGATGGAGTCTCACTCTGTTACCAGGCTGGAGTGCAGTGGCACGATCTTGGCTCACTGGGACTACAGGCATGCACCACCACTCCTGGCTTATTTTTTGTATTTTAGTAGAGATGGAGTTTCACCATGTTGGCCGGGATGGTCTCAGTCTCCTGACCTTGTGATCCACCCGCCTCAGCCTCTCAAAGTGCTAGGATTACAGGCATGAGCCACTGTGCCTGTTCGAGAATATTCTAATAAATAGATTACTAGGGGAAAAATTTATACCTTGACTAAATAATAATACAGTCTTTTTAAGTGTGTATATATAACCCCCAACCTAAAATCTTCATTGCATTGGAATAACCCTCTACAGGCCGAGCAGGAAGTGGCATATTGCTGAGATCGGCAGACATTCCCGTCCATGCAATCTTCAGCTTTCCTGCGGTCCCTGACAAGGGCTTCCACTGTGTCAGGAAGAGCACATAAATTAGAAGCTACTTTTCTATATCCTGCAACAGGGAATTTCAATCTGAGTATCTTTTTAAATCCAGGGGAACATCAAGGAGGTTTAAATCAAGATGCATTCTTCAAAGGCTACACCGAGAACTCCACAGGCATAGCCTCCAATAAAGTCCCCAGGTTTCTCCACTGAGAGAGATGGAACAGTGATAAAAAAAAACATCTTACCAGCCTACTAATGCAGGCAATTAAGGCTATGAAATTTGAATCTGTAAATGAAAATGAATGCTGAATAAAGGAATATCCAAAGAAACAGCCATCAAATATTTCAGGAGAAACTAGGAGAGTGAGTGAGGTCCCAAAACCATGAGGGGCCTGGGAAACTTGGATTCAATGCACCATATTTTATTAGCCCCTCAGGCAAAGAGTACACCTGGCACCCCAAACAAGGTAAGTTTAATTTTTAACTGTGCATCTGGGGTATCTACTCCTTGCTGTTATTTCTTGCTATATTTTCCCTCCCTCCCTCCCTCCCTCCCTCCCTCCCTTCCTTCCTTCCTTCCTTCCCTCCCTCCCTCCCTCCCTCCTTCCTTCCCTCCCTCCCTCCCTCTTTCTCTCTTTCTTTCTTTCCTTTTTCTTTTTTGAGATGGAGTCTCACTTTGTCACCAGGCTGGAGTACAGTGGCACAATCTCAGCTCACTGCAACCTCCGCCTCCCAGGTTCAAATGATTCTCCTGCCTCAGCCTCCCAAGTACCTGGGACTACAGGCACGTGCCACCACGCCCAGCTAACTTTTTGTATTTTTATTAGAGATGGGGTTTCACCATATTAGCCAGGATGGTCTTGATCTCTTGACCTCGTGATCCATCTGCCTTGGCCTCCCAAAGTGTTGGAGTTGCAGGCATGAGCCACCATGCCAGGCCTTCTTTCCTTCTTTGTATTCCTCCCCTCTCTATTTCTCATTCTATTCCTTCCCAACAGGTGTTACCAACCCCCCAGCTATGGACTGGTACCAGTCCATGGTCTGTTAGGAACCAGGCCACACAGCAGGAGGTGAGTGGTGGACAAGTGAATGAAACTTCATATGTATTTACAGCTGTTCCCCATCGCTTGCATTACTACCTGAGCTCTGCCTCCTGTCAGATCAGCTGTGGGATTAGATTCTCCTAGGAGTGTGAACCCTATTGTGAACTGTCCACGTGAGGGATCTAGGGTGCATGCTCCTTATGAGAATCTAATGCCTGATGATATGTCACTGTCTTGCATCACCCCCAGATGGGACTGTCTAGTTGCAGGAAAACAAGCTCAGGGTTCCTACATTATGGTTAGTTGTATAATTATTTCATTATATGTTACAATGTAATAATAACAGAAATAAAGTACACAATAAATGTAATATGCTTGAGTCATCCTGAAACCATCCCCCTCACTCTTGGTCCATGGAAAAACTGTCTTCCACAAAACTGATCCCTCATGCCAAAAAGGTTGGGGATCACTGCTTTCCATTCTACTCTCCCTCCCTCCCACTCTCCTTTGCTCTCTTCCTTCCTTCCACTCCTCCTCTTGCCTTTCCTTGACAAAGGTTCATCATCAGAAGAGAATATCTGATGTTAGAAAAAACAAAAAGGGTGAGGAACCAATGACGATTATTAAAAAAGAAAAAAAGAGTCCTTCATTGCCACAGAATTACTCTGGGTTAAGCCCATCCGATTTCTACAGTAAATAATTTCAGGAGCGTGTAAAGAACAAAATCAGCAGCATCTAGCTCAAGTCCCTTATTTGATGGACACTGAGGACCAGGGAGATGAAATTGGTCTGCCAGAGTTACACTGTAAAACTAAGGAGGAAATTTCCTGACAAATTTTTAGTAGGCTTCAAAAAGGTGTGCAAGAACATTTACTTGACAATCGAAGCAGAGTTTAGAGAAATATTTCACAAGTAACAGCCACTGTCACCATCAAATTACATCTTAATGCCTAGAATGAAAAAAGCAAGGAACAAAATACATACACATGGCATATTTCTTGAGGCCTTATGTGAGAAGGCCAGAGGATGGCTTTATATTTGGCATTAAAACAACAACAAGAACAAGAGAAAGTTTAACACTTTTCAGTCTATGCAAGGATAGTGTGAGTTGTGGTGAGCAGTTTTTGTCTTTCTCTCAAGCATAGGCTATAGAATGTGGCTTAGACAGCTTGGATTAGGAACGCTGAATTCTGCTGCACGATTTCAAGCCCTAAGGCACACAACTGCCAAGTGAAGCTGTGACATTTCTTTTTCTAACAGGCTTTCAGATGATATATTTCAGGGTTACTTTACATGTAACGTGACTGTGAGCTAGCATTACCCTTCAAGACTTCTAAGAGGCTACAATTATCTAGTTTGGGGTCTGACTTTATTTTATTTTATTTTATTTTATTTATTTATTTATTTTTTTGAGACGGAGTCTCGCTCTGTCGCCCAGGCTGGAGTGCAGTGGCCGGATCTCAGCTCACTGCAAGCTCCGCCTCCCGGGTTCACGCCATTCTCCTGCCTCAGCCTCCCGAGTAGCTGGGACTACAGGCGCCCGCCACCACGCCCGGCTAGTTTTTTGTTTTTTAGTAGAGACGGGGTTTCACCATGTTAGCCAGGATGGTCTTGATCTCCTGACCTTGTGATCCACCCGTCTCGGCCTCCCAAAGTGCTGGGATTACAGGCTTGAGCCACCGCGCCTGGCCAGGGTCTGACTTTAAAGCTTGCACACTTGTGATTATGGTGTATTAAATTTGACGATTTGGAGAGAACTAAGCATTCTCCGAGTGTTGAATCTAATGACACCAATTTAGATTTACAAAGCAACTTCATGATTGTTTTGCCTTATATTCAGTGTCTCTAGATGGTAGAAAGGTTTTGCTATTTTTGATTTTCCCATTTAGAGGGGAAGGCAAAGAGTTACAAGAGAGGATGATGACAGTCAAGTGACCACTGAGTCCCAGGCAGGAGTGGTCTTTAAAGAAACTCTGGCCCTGGAACATACATACTTTTCACAGTGTTATCTGCTTTGCTGCTTAAGGAATCAACACTCTGACAACATCCCTTAATTATAAAAATAAATTATATAGTAAAACAAGACTCTTCATTTGTATATTCCACGAAATGGCTTCTCTTTTCCTTAATTTTAATCTTTGTAAGATTGTATTTTTATAGTGTTTTTCTGTTACAGGGACCACCCAACTCAGAATTTTGGGGGGTGCTTGCTGGAAAGGTAGATTCTTTGGCTCCACTCATGGTATATCAGATTAGAATTATGAGAGATGGCACCCCAAAATCTGCAATTTAAACAAATCTCACAGGTGATTCTTCTGCATCCTTCTAATTTTTGAGTATTACCTAAATCAATTCTATAAGCTTACTCTGAAAATTACTATTCAATTTCTTCCAAAGAACAACAAAAGTATAGACTTCAATTCTACAATAAAAACATATAATTGCACAAATACTATGGCAAGATAACAATCCTGCACACATACTCCTTGAATCTAAACTAAAAGTTGAAAGTATGAAAAAAATGCAGAAGCACTTTATCTAAACTCTTGTTATCAGTGGGTAGACTCTCTCTTTGCTTCTTCTTTTAAAAATTTTCAGGAGTTTCGGGGAACAGTTGGTGTTTGTTTGCATTGACAAGTTCTTTAGTGGTGAGTTCTGACAGTTTGGTTCACCTGTCACCCAGTGTACACTGTACCCCATGTGTACTCTTTTATCCCTCACCCCCTTCCCACTCTTCCTCCCAAGCCCCCAAAGTTTATTATATCGTTCTTATGCCTTTGTGTCCTTATAGCTTGGCTCCACTTATAAGTGAGAACATGATTTTTGGGTTTCCATTCCTGAGTTACTTCGCTTAGAACAATGGTCTCTGGCCTGGTGCGGTGGCTCACGCCTGTAATCTCAGCACTTTGGGAGGCCGAGGCAGGTGGATCACAAGGTCAGGAGTTCGAGACCAGCCTGGCCAATATGGTGAAACCCTGTCTTTACTAAAAATACAAAAATTAGCCAGCTGTGGCAGTGCTTGCCTGTAGTCCCAGCTACTTGGGAGGCTGAGGCAGAAGAATCACTTGAATCCAGGAGGCAGAGGTTACAATGAGCCAAGATCATGCCACTACACTCCAGCCTGGGCGAAAAAGCGAGACTCCATCTCAGGGGGGGAAAAAAAAAAAAAAAAAAAAAAGAACAATGGTCTCCAACTCCAGGTTGCTGCAAATGCCAATATTTTGTTCCTTTTTATGCTGCTTTTTTATAGGTCACACAGGTATTTATGAGTCTGGTTACAATTTCATACCAAATTAAGAGTAATCATTGGCCTCCTTTTTCTGACTCAGTTTTTATGAGATTGATCTCCTCTAAATTTAATATTTTCGATATTGTTAGGCTGAAATCCACAAGGAAAGTCAACATAAAATCTTTTTGAAAGGTCCTCATTGTAACCAAATAAACATAAACCACTGGAAAAATCCATACAATGTTTAAGAAAAGATAAGCTTTGATAAGATCAGGAATGATTCAAGGGGCTGCACATCCAAGTTTCCCAACTTCTACTCAGAAAACTAGCTTTCATGCAATTGCCACCCCCATGCAATTTTCAACTATTAACTTCAAAATTTGAGGCTCTCTTCAGCATACTAGCCCTTTCTTCTTTTGCAGTAGAATATACAACCTCAATAGCCTCAAAGACAGAAGTTTGCAAACAGGAGTATTATGAATGGGTTTTAATTCCCAGCTGATGAAGTTGTACATGGTGCAACTGACAGATGTTAGCTTGTGAAGGAGTTACATATGCTTAAAATGTCTTTCCATTCATGGTGAGAAAGAAATAGCCATTTCAAATCTATACTAGCTGGTATGTTCCCCCCGGCCAAAAGCTCTTTATGTAGAAATGTCATTTTACACAGCATAATCACAACAGCAGGAAGAGCTAGGCAGTGAGGTCTAACCCTAGGACAGCAAGAGATCTAATGAACAAAAATCCTGTCTCCTATTAAGGGGAAACAAATTTAAAACCATGCTGTGTGGCCAGCCTCCAGTTTACTTTATAAGATCAATATTTCAATGTTATCTGCTAGAAATCATATCCCTGGATTCTCATGTGACCAGATCCAAGCAGAATTAGTGTCAGAAAAGCTATAGTCTTGCTACAGTACATTAGTGACAGAGGTCTCACTATGAATTACCACCAGTGGATCTGTGGACAAACGATCAGTCGAGGAGATAACAATAGGAAAATAGTCTGTTTATTTACTGTGACACGGCTATTTAGTTCAAATTAATGATGAAACTACCAAAGACTGCTAGTCAGCGTGTGATGGTTAGGGTTTTGTCAAAGCAAAGATGTGTCTGTAATTTGAGAAACTGCAGTAACTCTCAGATACTAAATTTTTATAAAGTGGAAGGAACAGGGAAGCCTGGATATTTTGTAAGATCTTTAAGCAGGCATAATACTGAGAGTGCTATAGCATACCTTTCATAAATTTAAACCAGGGAAAGAGCCAGACAAAAAAAAATCTCATGAAAAATTTTTTATTAGAAATTAATCAAAGGATCAGCTCTGAGTATGTCACCTTTAAAAAGCCAGCCTCCATCACTACATTTCTGTGGGCCACCGTCGAAGGTAAACTCACACAACTCCTCAGGGAGCCATGTGGGTAGGAACTATCAAGCCTCAAAAGCACGCATGCCCTATGAACTTACAATTTAAATTCTGAGAATTTATTCTGAGCAAATAATTAAAGACATTAAGTAAAGAAGAAGTATAGAGGCATTCACAGAGGCTCAGTTTGTGAGAGAAAAGAGTTGGAAGCAACATGAATATACTAAAAACAAAATGCTGGTCAAACTCTGATACAACCATTCAAGGGGTAATACACGTTTGTTAAAGACAATGGTGCACACAGAATCATCAGAAAATATTATTTAATTATGATTTACATTGTCTCATGCTAGAGATATATATATATTTAACAAAAAAGTGAGTCTAACCAAATATTATCATTGGTGGAAATCAAGTGTATGTCTGTATGTGAAACTGAGTTTTGGTGAATTTCCCAGACTGAGGGTTTGTCTTAAGAAAACACCTAGAATGAAAATTGGGTCTGAGAGTTTCAAGGCGGTAGAAGTTGCACAGGGACAGAAGGTATGCCACATGCCCAGGAGCATTATGTTCACAAACTCCACTTACAATGGCATTAAATCGCAGGCCCTGGATTAACACCTCCCTCCCAGCACCTTCTTATTGCCAACTCCTTGGTTGTAGAAGACACTAAAGCAGGGGTTGGGAGAAGTGAGACTTGGCCCTGGTATTGCTACTATTTTTTCAACGTGACATGAACATGTTAGGTAAGGTGGCATTTTAGCTGTACATTTTAAGTTCTTTTTAAATGAAATAATGTATAAACCATAAATATATAAGATTGACTAAAATATATACAGGCGACTTGTAAAAGTTTCTTTCCAACAGTATGGTGGGCCAGATATCTTGACTAACCCCCCTGTTGAAAATAACTAAAAATTCAAAATAAAATGCTAAAAATAGTTTATGACTGAAAGGTCAAAACCAAGTTAAAGCAAGAATCTAGAAAGGTAAGCCAAGCACTGAAGATGACCTTGGTTTCAATGGCATTTACCATCAGAATGTAACTTAGCATCCATTTTCACAAACTAATGAAACGTACAGAGCAGAACACAAAGAAAGCCAGAGTTCATCCAAGATCTCTCATATGAGATCTTGCAATAGGAGGCATCTGAATTGTCTACCTGCATAGTGTAGGGTGAACCAGCAATTACACTCCCCTTGTGAGACTGAATGAAAAAACAATCACAAAACAGCAGCAAGAGCACAAGTATTAGGAAAGAAAAGAGGGTAAAATAAGATCTGCAAGTTTTCAGATATTAGAATTGTCAAGAACAGAATATAAAATAATTATGTTTAATAGGTAAAAAAACTCCCAGCAAGTTTGACGACATGAATAAAAAGAACAAGGGACTTTTTTTTAAAAAAAAAGAGCAAATATTTGAAAAAGAAACAAACAAATAGAACTTCGAGACACTGTATAAAGTGTCTTTGGGATTAAAAATTCAGTTAATGAGAGTTTTTATACATAACTTGGAGATAATTAATGAATTTGAAACTAGAACTGTAGAAATTCTCCAGAATAAAATGGAGACAAAGAGATGAGAAATCTAAAAAACAAGTAACATAGATAACAGAGTGAGAAGGTAAAAAGCATCTCATACTGGCAATCCAGAAAGAGAAGAAAAAATGGGGCAGAAGCAACATTTGAAGAATTAATGACTAATTTCCTTATTTTTATACTGAATATATATTTGTAATATTTATATACCATTTTGTGCCATTTATACTAGGTAGTATAAATAAACAAAGTTAAAAGTAAATACACGATAGAAAATTGCACAATACCAAAGACAAATATAACGTTCTAAAGACAATGGAGTCGGGGAGTGACGAATCAAATAACCTGCAAATAAAAACATGATTGAGAGTGGCTAAATAAGCAGGAGGCCATTGGCCCAAGACTGTCTCTGTACTTTACGTTTCTGTATAAGAAACTGCAACCTAAGGCAGTACTGAAACAAACTGAAATCTAACTTAGGAGTCTAACTTATGTAACAAAAAAGCAGATCTCAGCCAATCATAAGCAGCTGTGCTTCAGCCAATCACAGTCAGCCAACTCATCAGACCATGTCCAAGTAAGGCAAACGTCTTGCTTAACCAGTCAGATGGCTTCTCTGCTTGGCTTCCATGTTCAGCCTATGGAAGCTCCCTGCTTATGCTCCTGGGTGGAGCTCTTTGAACCTCTTCTGGTTCTGAGTGCTACCTGATTCATGAATCATTTTTTTGGTCAAATAAATTCTGTTAAGTTTAATTCATCAAAAGTTTTTCTTTTCCCAGAATTTATTTCTTAAAGTAATGTCGTGAGCCCTTGTTCAACAGAGCCATGGTTTCTTTTAGTGAGGCACGGCATTAGAATCTAAGATCAGAGTGCTAGGTGTGTTCATAGTTACTAGGATGTCTTTGTTTCTAGGCCTTTTTATTGAATAGAGCTAGAAAATATCTGCATATATACACACACACAGGCAAATATATACCTATGTGGACACATACATGTATGCATATGCTCATATTACATGCATTACCTACACAAGTATGCTTATTGTAGAAATTATGAATTTACACTGATTGCTACAATTCCAATCCATCCCACAGGGTTCTTTCTTTTTTTGAGACAGGGTCCCACTCTGTCATGTAGGCTGGAGTGCAGTGGTGTGATCTTAGCTCACTGCAGCCTTGACCTCCTGGGTTCAAGCAATCCTCCTGTCTCAGCCCCACAAATTACTGGCACTACAGGTGCACATCACCATGCCTGGCTAGTTTTTGTATTTTTAGTAGAGATGGGTTTTCACTGTGTTGCTGGGGCTAGTCTTGAACACCTGAGCTCAAGAAATCTGCCCTCTTTGGCCTCCCCAGATGCTAGGATTACAGGTGTGAGCCCCTGCGTCTGGCCTCACAGGGTTCTTTGTTGTTCACCCTCATTACATATTTGTATGTCCCTTCTTTCATAATGACAAACCTGGCTGCCCACAAAATTGGCACACTTACTTGCCGGTTGGATCCCATAATATAAATTGTTTCAGAATTGCTTTATCTATGCCACCATAGAAAACAAAATAAACTAAAAAGAATGACAGATTTGTTTGAAGCTCTTGTGCCACAACTTTTCCTACGCGGAGAATATACAATCATATACTATTTTAACGAGTTACTTAGTTCTTTTAAATTTTCTCTCAGTGTGGTTATGGTATTCATTTGAAATAAATTAGGTTCATTTTTTGTTTCTTTTTTTTTTTTTTTGAGATGGAGTCTTGCTCTGTCACCCAGGCTGGAGTGCAGTGCTGCAATCTCAACTCACTGCAAGCTCCACCTCCCAGGTTCATAGCATTCTCCTGCCTCAGCCTCCCGAGTAGCTGGGACTACAGGTGCCTGACACCATGCCGGCTAATTTTTTGTATTTTTTAAGTAGAGACGGGGTTTCACTGTGTTAGCCAGGATGGTCTTGATCTCCTGACCTCGTGATCCACCCACCTTGGCCTCCCAAAGTGCTGAGATTACAGGCATGAGCCGCCACGCCCGGCCTCTATTTGCTTTTAACTTTATTTTTTCCTCCCTTCCCAACCTAGTTGATTTTATTCTTTTGAGTATATAAAGCATTAACATGCCTCCAAAAGTAAAAACTGTAAACAAAGGTATATTAAGAGAAATGTCCCTTCTCTCCAAATTTTTTCCAGTACAATTCTCACTACCACTTGTAGGTGACAAACTTTTTTGAAATAAAACATTGATAATTTATCTTTCCTGTGTTGTTTTTGAAAATAAAAGCAGATACCTGTTTGTTTGTTTTTTTTCTAATTTCCTCTTCTTATATAAGAGGTAGCATACGATAGATGGTATTTTGAATTTTGCATTTATGGAAATGTTCCTCTTCTATAAAGAACTTCACAGGTTATAGAAGAAATTGTGACAAAATTTAGAGAATGTTTAGAACAAAATTATAATGATGATGTTGAATATCAAAACATATCCAATATCCCCCAAAACTGACTCGAGAATAAATAGAAAGGCTTATAATACCACATCTAGTGAGCATTCAGGATCACTAAATAAAGAAAACGCCAGGTAGTACTTATTACCCATAAGTCCTACCAAGTTTGTTTTAAAGTTACAAAGTCACCCACCTTATACTAAAGAGTAGGAAGAGATGGAATATTTATCAAACTAATTTTTTTTCTGGCAGGGGCTGGGGTGGAAGCTAACATGATCTTCATGTCAAAACCCAAATTGAGGATAGTACAACAAACAAATTACAGCGCAGTCTTTCTCATGACCGTATGTGTTGGAAACTGTTAACTATCTCCCGCCTTTAAGTTGCCCTTTGTTTCTGTTAGTGATGGGCATTCACACGGAACTTCATACAACCTGGGTTCATGGACACCTGGCCACAGAAAATATTTTTCTGTTTGGCTTTCATGTATCTGCAGCCATGAAGTTAGCTTTGGGTGAATGAGATATGAATGGGTGTGGGGAGGGCAATTTCCTGGTAGTCTTTTTATAAAGACTGTTCAGGACTCTCTGCCCTTCTCTGAACTGGCCGAGAAATAATGATGACTTGGAAGCCAAATACTGAATACACAAAGCAGTTCTGCCAGCCACAAACCACTCCCCTACTCCAGACTCTTACCTGTACCCGAGAGAAAAGTAAATGCCTGCCTTATGTGTGCTACATATGTTGGTTCTCTTTGTTATAGTAGCTTAGTTTCTAGCCTAATTAATACATAATAGATGTAAAAATCTTAAATATATTAGCAAACTGAATCCAGCAAAGAATATAAATGATGACCATGTTAGGTTTATCACAGACGTGCAAAGGTAGTTTAACATAGGACAATCTATTAATATATTTTATCATATTAGCAGATCACGACAGAAAAATAACATGATGATCCCAATAATTTCATTAAAAAGTGTTGGGTAACATTCAAATTTTAGCAAAATGAGGTTAGAGAAGATGGGAAAAAGTATGACTATCAGAATAAATTAAATATTATACTCAATGTGATGTATTAGAAATAGTCCCTTTAAGATGAAGAACATCAAAAAGTACCCACATTAACTTCCATTTAGTGTGGTACTGGAAGTGGATACAACACAGTAAGATAAGAAAGAAGTAAAATAATTAGCAGGGAAGAAATAAAATTATCATTATTAGCTGATTATAAGATCATCTATATCAAAATATCCCAGAATTTACAGAAAAAGTATTACAATTATTAAGAAAGTGAATGGCCTGGATAATTTGGGTTCCTTAGAGTTGTTTGGATGTAAATATAAATTGCATTTCTTCTACACATTGTGAAATTTAGTTTTAAAAGATACTATTATAATAGTATCAAAATAAAAATTTCCTAAGAATAAATCCAGCTACTTTTGTACTTTATGGAAAAATCTTAAAACTTTATTTGAAAATGTTAAAGACTCCCCTCTCCCCCAAAATTGATATGTTCCGAAATAGTGTAACGCAAAATTATAATAAGGCTAATTTTTAACAAATGGATCTATCTATCAATTCCAATCCAAATCCTGGCAGATTTTGTCCATTTGATTGTTTGTGGAAGAAAATAAACTGATTCTAAAATGTATATGGAGAAACAAAAGGACAAGAAAAAACATATATCTTAAAAAGAGAAAACGAAGAGTGGGGAACTCAATTTACCAGAAATTGGGGATTATGATGAAACATATAGATTAAGATTGTGTGGTTTGGGAGCATAAAACCGGGGGGACATGACTTATTGCTGCTGACCAATGGGCACAGCACGACTTTTGTCTTTTTTCATTTTTAGAAAAATTTAATTTATAGTTTAGATTAAGGGGGTATATGTGCAGGTTGGTTACATGCATATATTGCTTGTTGTTGAGGTTTGGGGTACAATTGATCTGGTCATCCAGGTACTAAGCATAGCACCCAATGGATACTTTTCAAACCTGGCCTTTCTCCCTCCTTCCTTGCTGTAGCAGTCCTGAGGGTCTACTGTCCCCATCTTTACGTCCAGGTGTACCCAATATTTAGCTCCCACTTATAAGTGAGAACATGCACTATTTGGTTTTCTGTTCCTATATTAATTTGCTTAGGATTATGGCCTCCAGCTGCATCCATGTTGCTGGGAAGGACAAGATTTCATTCTTTTTATGGCTGCATAGTATTCCATGGTGCATGTGTACCACATTTTCTTTATCCAGTTCACTTTTGATGAGCGCCTAGGCTGATTCCATGTCTTTGCTGTTGTGAATAGCGCTGCAATGAACATATGAGCATATGTGTCTTTTTGGCAGAATGATTTATTTTCCTCTGGGTATATACTCAGTAATGGGATTGCTGTATCAAATGGTAGCACTATTTTTAGTACTTCAAGAGATGTTCAAACTGCTTTCCACACTGGCTGAACCAATTTACATTCCCACTAACAGTGTATGTGTTTCCTTTTCTTTATAGCCTCACCAACATCTGTTATTCTTTGACTTTTTAATAATAGCCATTCCTACTGGTGTGAGGTGGTATCCCATTGTGGTTTTGATTTGCATTTCACTCATGATTTGTGATGGTGAGCATTTGTTCATATGTTTGTTGGATGCTTGTGTGTCTTCTTTTGAGAAATATCTGTTCATGGCTTTGCCCACTTTTTAATGGGGTTATTTGGTTTTTGCTTGTTAATTTGTTTAAGTTCTTTGCAGATCCTAGATAGTAGACTATTGTTGGATGTATAATCTGCAAATATTTCTCCAATTCTGTAGATTATCTGTTTACTCTGTTGATAGTTTCTTTTTCTGTGCAGAAGCTCTTTAGTTTAATTAGGCCCCACTTGTCAATTTTCCCTTTTTTTTTTTTTTTTTTTTGAGGAGGAGGAGTCTCACTCTGTCACCTATGCTGGAATATAATGGTACAATCTCAGCTCACTGCAACCTCTGCCTCCCAGGTTCAAGCGATTCTCCCACCTCAGCCTCCCGAGTAGCTGGGATTGCAGGCATGCACAACCACCCACAGGTGATTTTTGTATTTTTAGTAGAGATAGGGTTTCACTATGTTGGCCAGGCTGGTCTTGAACTCCTGACCTCAGGTGATCTGCCCACCTTGGCCTCCCAAAATGTTGGGATTACAGGCGTGAGCCACCAGCCTCAATGTTCATTTTTGTTGCAATTGCTTTTGGGTACTTAGTCATACATTCTTTGCTAAGGCCAAGGTCCTGAAGGGGCATTTCCTAGGTTTTCTTCTAGGATTTTTATATTGTTAGGTCTTAAGTTTAAGTCTTTAATCCGTCTTGAGTTAATTTTTGTGTATGGTGATAGGTAGTCATCTAGTTTCATTCTTCAGCATATGGCTAGCCAGTAATCCCAGCACCCACTTACTGAATAGGGAGTCCTTTCTCATTGCTTATTTTTGTTAACTTCATCAAAGATCAGATACTGGTGGATGTGTGGCTTTATTTCTGGGTTTGCAACTTTTCAATAAATAATCTGGGACTAACTTTGAAATGGGTCATTTGAAAAATGGAATTAGATGTTTACTTTACACCATATATAAGAATCAATTTCAGGTATATTAAAGACTTAGAGTAAAATGCAAAATTATAAAACTCTTAGGAGATGACATAAGAAATGATCCTTCTGATCTGGATTGAAAACTTTTTGTTCAATACATAAAAACCTCTGAAGAAACATTGGGAGACATTGAAAGTATAACAGTTTAGAATTCCGTTCCAGCAAGTAACCAAAAAAAAAGGAGATACTTCACATGGGGCAAAAAATATGTTCAAAATCTAATTTGGGTGAATTATAGTGTTTGGAGAAAGCATTAAAGATAAATCAGCTAACACGGGCTTCTCATGCAGAGGCCTCCTTCTCACACCCCAGTACAAATGGCTACCCTTTGTGACAACAGCCAGATAGGAAGGCAAAGCAAGAAAAAGTACAATCCACACTCATCAACAGAAAATATGGGCCATTGAATTATCTTGCATAAGTAATAAAATAAATATTAAAGGTTAATATTGAGTCACAGAGGGCTTACCCTCCTATCAATATTAACGAATGTAGTACATTAGCACCTGAAAGCTACACTTAACATTTTCATCTGTAAGACAGATAAAAAGAAGTGATTCCTAGAGCATATAAAAATGATTTATAGCCAGGGACATCTGCCATGAACTACCCCCAAAATTATTTGGCTATAGGACAATGAATCATGGAAGCACCATTAAAAGCTGAGGCTAGAGAATGTAAGAATTTTCCCTCCAGGCCAGTGCTCACTAGCTGGTGACTCCACAGTCATTGTCATAAATATTTTAACCCCTGTGCTTCCTCATACGAACCACCTGCTCATAGGAGAACTATAAAATCCAGATAACTATAAATAATTTCTTCTCCTTTTTCTTTTTCCTTCTTTATCTCTTTCTCTCCTTGTATCTTTCCCTCCTCCCTTTCTTTACTCCCTCTCCCTTCTCTTTACTCCCCTCTTCTCCCTTTTTCTCCTTTTCCTCTTCCTTCACTTTCCCTTGTCTTTCTTTTTCCTTATTTTGTAGAAACAAAAATGACTCATAACTGAAGGTATAACTTTTTTTTCTTAATGAGGGAAGTAGTAAAATCTTTCAATATGAGGCATATATGAAACTGATCTTGATAAATACAAAATATAACTCCGATGTGTTTCTAATATCAGATGTTTATAATATTCTCAGGAGTGTAGGACAATTTTTCTCTGCATGCTGGAAAGAGAAGAAAGTCTTATTTCCCCTATCTAAATAATTTCAGGTACATAGTAGATCAATAAAGCAGAGCTGGCATAAAACAATGATTATTTTATAAGGACAAGTCCGTGTGAAATAAACATAAAAGTCTAGACTTGTAGCTGTGACTTCTTTTATAATGACAGCAGATATGAAACATGAATTGCTTTCTTTCCTACAAAAACAGCTTTGCAATACTGGATGGGAGAAGAAGGAGAATATAATTTTAATAACTGCCTGAGAGCACACTGACCTCTACTTTTAAGCTTCTAGTTTATATACTCAATTCAAGTTAAAGAACGTGGATATTACTCCAAGATTTCTGTCTATCATCCCCTCTTCTCTTTCAGCCCCACTGTCTCCTACCACTTTGCCACAGCAACTTCATGGCATTATAGTGAGGACACCCTGTCTGACTAGGTGAGCGATTTCTGAAGATTCAGGCCAAGGTCACCAGCTGGTATTAAGGTTAAAGTGGCTTCTCAGTGCTAGAGAGTCACCAAGGTTAATTGGGATGTCATATATGCTCATATTCACTCTGACTCTGTGCATTTAAATTTATACATCACCAAAAAAAAAAAAAAAAAAAAAAAAAAGAAAGAAAACACATCGAAAACTCGGCAAACATCATTCCCAATCCGGCACCACTTCTCTCCTATGTCTTGCTGGTTTCTGATTCATTCCTCTGCTCCATCTTCCCGTTCTCTTCCTAGGCTGATCCTTTAAGAATGAGGACTGTGTTTTTTGCTCCTGGCTGTTCTTTATAACATCTGTGACTGCCATGGGGCTGCGGTGGCCTCCTCTGAGAAGGGATTATGCAAACATTAGACAAGGGCTGTAGGGACGTGGCTGTATACCGCCTGTTCTGTACGCAAAGTTACAACACTCTCCGCTGAACTCTTCAACCATCCTAATTTGATCCTCACCTCAGCATGTGCTTTGGGTGTTTTCCGTTTTATATTTCTTCACTTGTTTCTTCGGGGTTTCCCCTTTGGCTGGGGTTGAACAAGGAACTACAAGAAGGGTAGTGTAGCTGGCTACTCTTGAGATACTAAGTTTGCAGGTAATCAGAATCTCGGCTCCTGTGACCTACCCTCTGTTGATACACCTTGGTTATGCTATACGATATAGTGAAAGAGACTTTGCAGATGAAATTAAGACTTTGGGCTTTAAAATAGGGAGATTATTGGGAGGAACCAATCTAATCACATAAGGCCTTAAAAGCAGAGAACTTTCTCCATTTGTAAGCGAAGAAAGATTCATCAGAAAAGGAAGTGAAAGAGATTCAACATGTGAGAGGGATACAGCCAATTGTTGCTGGCTTTGAAGATGAAGAGAGATTTATTATAAGAAATTAGCTCAAATAATTATGGAGGCTGACAAGTCCCAAGACTTGCAGAGTGAGTTGGCAAGCTAGAGACGCAGGAAGAGTCAGCATTTTAGTTTGAGTCTGCACGCAAAACAAAACAAAACAAAACAAAACAAAACAACCCATGTCTTTTTTCTTTCTTTCTTTTAAGTTCTGGGATACATGTGGAGAATGTGTAAGTTTGTTACATAGGCATACATGTGCCATGGTGGTTTGCTGTACCTATCAACCCATCATCTAGGTTTTAAGCCCCGAATGCATTAGGTGTTTATCCTAATGCTCTCCCTCCCCTTGCCTCCAACCTCCCGACAGGCCCCAGTGTGTGATGTTCCCCTCTCTGTGTCCCTATATTCTCATTGTTCAACTCCCACTTATGAGTGAGAACATGCAATGTTTGGTTTTCTGTTCCTGTGTTAGTTTACTGAGAATGATGGTTTCCAGCTTCATCCATGTCCCTGCAAAGGACATGAACTCATTCTTCTTTATGGCTGCATAGCATTCCATGGTGTATATGTGCCACATTTTCTTTATCCAGTCTATCATTGATGGACATTTGGGTTGGTTCCAAGTCTTTGCTATTGTAAACAGTGCTGCAATAAACATAGGATTTATAATCCTTTGGGTATATACCCAGTAATGGGATTGCTGGGTCAAGTGGTATGTCTGGTTCTAGATCCTGGAAGAATTGCCACACTGTCTTCCACAATGGTTGAACTAATTTACACTCTCACCAACAGTGTAAAAGTGTTCCTATTTCTCCACAACCTCACCAGCATCTGTTGTTTCCTGACTTTTTAATAATCGCCATTCTCACTGGTGTGAGGTGGTATTTCATTGTGGTTTTGATTTGCATTTCCCTCATGACCAGTGATGGTGAGCTTTTTTTCATATGTTCGTTGGGGGCATAAATGCCTTATTTTGAGAAGCGTCTGTTCATATCCTTCACCCACTTTTTGATGGGGTTGTTTTTTCTTGTAAATTTGTTTAAGTTCTTTGTAGATTCTAGATATTAGACCTTTGTCAGACGGATAGATTGCAAAAATTTTCTCCTATTCTTTAGGTTGCCTGTTCACTCTGATGATAGTTTCTTTTGCTGTGCAGACGCTCTTCAGTTTAACTAGATCCCATTTGTCAATTTTGGCTTTTGTTGCAATTGCTTTTGGTGTTTTAGTCATGTAGTCTTTACCCATGTCCTATTTCTAAGGCAGTTAGGCAGGAGGAATTCTTTCTTACTTAGGAGAGGGTCAGTCTTCTGGTCTCTTTAGTCCTTCTACTGATTGGATGAGGCCCACCCTCATTAGGGAGGGCCATCTGTTTTACTAAGTCTGCTGATTCAAATGCTAAGCTCATCCATACCATTCTCATAGAAACACCTGGAACGATGTCTGGCCATATATTTGGGTGTCCTGTTGCTCGGTCAAGAAGATACATAAAATTAACCATTACAGGGGCTATGAGCTGGGGAACCAACAACCTTTAAAGGTAGATGATGACATCCAGCTGACAGCCAGGATGGAAAGGGGGACCTATGGCCACATTGAACTGATTTGTGCCAATAGCCTGAATGAACCTAGAAGCAGATCCTCCCCTGCCACACACACAAGCTTCCATGTAAGAGCCCAGGGTGGCTAACACCTTGATTCTGGACTCATGAGACCCAGAGCAGAGGACCCATCCACACCCACCCAGACTTCTGACCTGCAAAACTGTAAAATAATAAATTTGTGTTGTTTTAAGTCACTTTGTTTCTGGTAATTTGTTACGGGAAATCAATGTACTATTTTTCTCCTTATAATTTTCCATCTCTCTTTCTTCCATTTAAAAAGGAAGTTGGCTCTGTGTTTTAGGGAGCTATGAGGGTAGGTGGAGAGTATGTCCAGAATTTGTCTGTACATTTTAAATAAATTTATATTTCAATATAAATATTAATAAAATATAAGATATATTTAAATACATTTAAATATATAATAAAATAAAAAGCATAAAATATTACTATTTGATATGTATATTTTGATGAAATATAAGGCCATAGGGAAAAGGAATTTTTGAGTTTAGACAGAGTGTCTAGATGAGAAGAAATCAGAGGCAGGAAAGGGAAACTGTTTTCTGTAACCCTGAGATTTCACTGGAGTTGTGGGAAGGAGACTGGGAGAGAGAAGCAAAGGGACCACCAGACGGTCCTGAGGAACTGACCGACAGAAAGGACACATTGCCTAGAACGAGCTTGGGGACTGGGCCTGATGAAAGATCTCCATTGGGAGCATCGCTTGAAAGTCCAAGAGTGCTGTGAAGCCTGTGCCGCTGTTCCTATGCTCTTCCTACACTGCACACACCTACACGTTCACCTGGGGGGCATGAACGGATGAGCTTGACAGTACTCTAGGCTGGGAAAGATGTGGTCAACAACCCCACCACTTTCCAATAGCAAAGCCATGGTTCTCTGCCTCCACCCAGTTTCCCCTTACATTCGAGGGTTTGTGGGGTGTCTTATACATGTTCTCCCATGCACAGGCCTTTCAGTCATCCCTCGCATGGCCAATCTCCTGGGCTCCACTCTGTGGGTTGTGATGATGCTTCTGGTGCTACCAACCGACAGTTCTGCTCTGCATCCCCAGTTGTAACAGTCCGAGTTCTCCACTCAGCACTCTGCATCTGTTTCAGGCACCTCAGCAGAGAAGAGTTCCTCAGTTCTACCCTGGGAGCTACCCGGTGACACATTCTACAAAGTGGCACCACCTCCTGGCTTTCTTCAACTCACAGAAATATCTCCAAAAAGCAGGTGGCCACATACTTTAACACCTAGATCCGAGCACTTTTGATAATGAAGGGAAGGAGCTATTGATAATGATGCCAGGACAATAGGCATCTAAGTCAAGGTTATCCCAGGCAAATCAGGTGATATGGTTTAGTCTGTGTCCCTACCCAAATCTCATCTCAAACTGTAATCCCCATGTCAGGGGAGGGATCTGATGTGAGGTGACTATATCATGGGGGCCATTTCCCATGCTGTTCTTGTGTTAGTGAGTAAGCTCTCACTAGATCTGATGATTTAAAAGTGTGTGGCAGTTCCCTGCTCACTCACACTCTCTCCTGCAACCACGAGAAGAAGGCCCTGGCTTTCCCTTTGCCTTCTGCCATGATTGTAAGTTTCCTGATGTCTCCTAGTCATGCTTTCTGTTAAGTCTGCAGAACTGTGATTCAATTAAGCCTCTTTTCCTTATAAATTACCCAGTCTCAGGTAGCTCTTGATAGCAGTGTGAATACGGACTAATACCTCACGGGTGTTGTCACTCTAGGAAAAAGGCTCTTTTCTTGGTTTAACATTGTTGGCCACAGCCTCTGCTGTCTGGTGCACTATGGTAGGGGTCCTATGATGCCTTGGATGGTGTCGGGAAGCGGGGAGGAAGATGCACTCACTGATTTGCTGGATTCAAGATCTCCCTTCCGCTTTCTGCTCACTCTTGCTGACAACCCATGCTGGGCTGCCTTGTTTTCCCTTGTTTCAGGCTGGGGCCTTCCCTGAAGGTTTCTTGTCCCTCAAGCAGATATGTTTATGCCAGACTCTCTTTATGTCCTCCAGGCAGACCGGGCAGGCGTGGATTCAAAGGTACACAGAGCTCCTGTTGCCAAACCGCGCATTTGCACAATGCTGAGTTACGGTCACACAACTAGAAAGGAATTGAGCCAGAACTAGAATCCAAGTCTTTTGAATTCCATTCCTTTGCTTTTACTTCAATACCATGAAGTTTCAGGCAGCTACAGGATAGACTTCTGGGCATAATACCTACCACGCTTGGCTGAGCAGAACTAGGTTCTTCAAGTTTCCTCACCAGACACTTTACTACTCTCACATCCCATGGGATCTCATGACTGCGCCCATGTATCTTTCCAAAAGTCACGCTTCCTCTATTTAGAGAACAAAATGTAGCCACTATAGAAATTACTGTGAAGAAGTAAAGAAGAAAACCCACCTGAGCTAAAATGTTTTTAATGAGAAACTAATTTAGTAGCCCTCTAGTTTGAATATTCATGCCTTTGGTCACAGGGGAGGCAGAATTTTCTCGATGGCAGGTGGAAGGCAAAGGTTTGGAACCTGGGCCTTAAGACCCTTTTGTGTCTGCCATTGTACCTCCATGGAGCCTTGCTTGATTCTCACTACACAGTCTGAAGACACTGTCTGTGCACTCTCCAGAAGTGCCATACATTTAGATTTTACTGTTATAAAATGATCAGGTGTAATTTTGTAAGGTGAGGTCAGAAAATACTGCAGCCTCTCCCACTCCTCCCACCCCCTTTTAAAGCTAGTTTATCAAGTTAAAAAAAGGAAGAAATGTGCCTTCAAACAAACAGACTAAATTAGACTTTTCACAACCCTTGTCATTTAAAAGATGGTTTGTTGAAACTTCAGAGAGGTTAAACGTATGCCACAATTTGAGGGGGGGAAAAAAAAACCACCACGGGCTTTCCAGGGTTGCAATTACAACCCTACTTAGTTGCCATGGTGACCACACAGCATATGGATTTTGTCAGACAAAGACATCAGGGGTGGTGAGAAGGGACAGTGTATTTTTTGAATCACCGCATGCCAAGTGTCAACTCTTTGGCAGTTCTCTTTCAAAAAAATTTTTGAAAGAAAATTTTTTTTTTTTAAGAAAAATATGTATCTGGATTGGGAGAGTGGGCTGGGGAGAAGAGCCAGGGTTTGGAGGAATAAAAAGGGGACAATTCCTAGATGTGTTTAAAGAAAATCTGAATTTAAAATAAATTGAACATTAATGCCAAACTGTGTCATAGAGAGTCCTTAGGGTTTTAGTGTTAGAAGTACCTACTATCTAACAAATATGTTCCGATAAAGGGTGGCTGATCTGTTCCAGTTTCTCCTCTCTTATTTTTATATGCCGTGTCATTTTAATGCTCCTCCCCCTGTTTTAACTGTATGTTATTTTTGTTAATGAATTGTCAATCTCCTGGGCCAGTGATAAAAACTATACTGTAGAATAAGAATGTCTCTGTGCTGAAGACACAGGCCACTAAGATGGAAAATGATCCTATATATTTCTACCTGTAACAAAAAGCAAAAGCAAAAAACAACAACAAAACCACTTAATATCGTATCGACTCTAATAAAACTTAGAATCCTCAATTTACAGTTATCATTCAGAATGTATCTAGTCATAATGATTCCATCTGCTCCGCCAGCGGGCAAGTGAAATGAAAGGATTGTGCTCCATCTCTGTCCTCCACCTTGGAGGGTATGTGAGCCTTGGAGTTGCTTAGCCTGGGTCCATACTAGCTGTGTGAGACTGAGAGATGGCAGAAACTCATCACAGCAACCGCGAGCTTCTGACATTATGGACGTTACACTTTAGTGCAGGAAGAGGAACAATCAACACTGAACAAATAATAGAGAAGATATTTTCAGAGTGTTTTAAGGACTTGGAAAGAAAGAAACACGATCTTGTAATGGAGGGTCACTTGTAGGGGAGGACGGAAGCGGAGTGGCGGGTAAGGTACCTATACGGAGATGGAGCATCCGAGGAGACCACTCGAGGAGGTGATATGTAAGTTAGAATCTGAGAGATGCAACACAGACAGCCAAGCCATGATCTGGGGAAAGACCAAGGCAAAAACAACACGAATACCCTAAGCAGACAGGAGTTTGGCTGAAGCAGAATGAGGATCATCAGCAGAGGGTACGAGAAGAGGTTGCAGAAAGGAGTAGGTCGTGAAGGGCCTGGTGGTCCAGGACACTGAGTTTTGGTTTCACTCTATTTCCTCAGGAGAAATTACAGAATTATATCAAAATGCTCCAGAATTTGTGAAAATCTGAAGGATGAGATGCCCTGGGAGGACTGCCTGTGGAAAAGAACAGATGGGGTTGGACACACGCAGGATATTATGCAGCAGTCCCAGCCAGCGCCTGGGGCTGACTTCACTGGTGATCCCCATTCCTGGCCCTCCACATCCCTGCAGGTAAAGTGAGTGGGCAAAGATTCGGCAACGGTTTGCAAGCCTTGATGATCGTCATGATACCTTGGCGAGTTTATTAAAAATGCAGGTTCCCAAACTCCATCCAAGGCTTCCTGAATCAGTATCACAATTATGAGGGCCAGAGAACCTCTCTTTCTGTTATATCCTCCTGGATGAGTCAGATCATCGGTCATGTTGGGACTCCTGGTGCAGGCTCTAGGAGCAGGCAAAGTCGATTGATGCCACTGAGGCTTGGGACACAAGATTAACAATTGCTTTCTATCTTCAGAAATAGGGAGTCAGGAGGGTCTACAGGTACTCCCGAACAATGCATTCAACAATGGAGGCAAGACTGGGGCTCTAAATTCCACTCTGTTCCTTCTCCTCCCTTTGTGTGTACAATAGCACCCCCCTGGTGAGGGCTTTATGAGGCTTGGTTCTCCTTAGAATCCCAAATTGCCAATCTTAACTTGCTTAGTGCTTCTTACTCCTAAAATGAAGATGATTTGTAGGAATTGCAAAGTTGTCTGTGTATGCAAAGTGTCTGTCTCTTTAAACAAAAGGCATTAGGGAATATTAGCCAAGGCTAATTATGCAGATCACTTATAGCTAATAATAAAAATTTGCCTTAGGCTTTGTGGGAGTGTCACTTTTCGGGACTAAGGGTTGGTTTTCCTTCCCTTGTTGTTTTACATATTTCCAAATTCGTTTAAATGTGATAATCTGCAACACTGATAATTATAAAATGCTTAACTAAATAGAAATGTGTCAATCTTGAGACAGGCTCCTTATAAGACAAGTATGACAAAACCACTGACCCAAGCAATCTCCTTACACTGTACCCGTTAGCTGTGGAGTGCTTATTTACAGAAGTGAATAAACAAAAACGAAACAAAAAATCCTCCCAATCTCATTCAGCCTTCTGCCTCTTTCTTGAAGCCAGTGTGGGCATCAGAAAATATCCACTGTATAGACATCTATTTGAAGCTGGACCCCGATCAACATCCAATTTAATACAGGTCAGTGAACGAGCGTTAAAAAGCAAGGTCTCTCGTCTGCTTCCAATCTATACTGGATTAAAAACAATGATTTAAAGGTGAAAGGCTCTGTGCCCGGGCCACAAGCTCAATGCCACGCAGCGCTTTGGCCATTCTTCAGAGCTGAAATCCTTGGCACCATGTTTTCCTGAGGTCATCTTCATCAGACAGGCCGTTGCTCGGTCTCATCCTGCCAGAGAATTTATTATATCGATTTGGGGAATAAGGTTAATTGAAATGAACTTTTGGTTTGAAAGGTAGCTTTCGTGCAAGCCTCAACAATTAAAATGGAATTCTTCTCCTTTAAATGACTTGGGCTCATTTGACTGCCTGGACAGCGGCTGTTTAGAACAGAGGCAGGCATAATTTTACAACGTGAAATGCTCATTTACTTTTCTCCTGTTGCTATAACAACTCACTTTTGAACCAGACGTGGTGATAGAAAGCCTTGGCTTTGCAATGAATTTTACATTGGTTTTGTTTAGATTTTTCAATCCCTTCGCTTGGAACTGCAGCTGGAAGTGCAGGAATAGATTTTACTCTTTCCTTTTTTAGAAACCTTGCTTAGGACTGAAGCTTTGTGTTTCCAGCTTGTCTCAAGGGTTGAAAAAAAAAAAATTACAACCCATGTGCAGTTTATGATTTTTCTGACATAAATCATATTTCAAACTCAGATTGTGCTCTTCTTTCCCTTAAAGGTAACACCAGGGTTTTTGGCGCTTCTGGCAGAGAAATATGACTGTCAATTCATTCTGCTTTTGAATCTTCTTCTGTCCAAATGTTACCAGCAAGACCTGTGTCTCTGCAGGATTTGGGGATCTGTAAACCTCAAAATCCTGTTAAGCCTCACACTGCATAGCAACATGCTTTGTTTCTTAATGACTCCAAGGGAAAGGCAAGTAGATATGGCAAACATAAAACAGACAGATATTTTCAGAAAAACACAAAAGACTAATCACATCGAACAAGACTCCAATTCTGCTTCCTTCCCCTTCTTAAAATCCTCCACCAATAACAGGAGCTCATGCGGGCCTAACATGTACTCCCGTGCTTTTGGGAGCACTAGGTGATTTGAACACGGGCAGAATTAAGAACTGAACTGAAAAACAGGCTCAAATGTTTGAGATGAAACCAATGCTTTCCAGTCAATATCTATATTTTCCTTTTTGGGAAGATAAACCAAAGAATCATTTTCACGGCTTGATAAAATTGTTTAAAATCATGGAATTCTGGAGGCTAAGAAATAAGATGTGAAAAATAATGCCAAGAAATATAAGCCTCTCCTTCCCACACCCCATCTCTAGTAAGATAGGAAGTGGCCATCTGCCAGTTCTGGCCCTGTGGACCTGGTCACCTGCTTTTGTCCATAGGTCTTATGAGAAAGAAGAGCCAAATTGTTCATCAGTAGCTTCTGTTCTTTAAATATTAAGATGAAATTCACAGACATTGACAAGGTAAATACATTTAAGATCCTAAGGCGTCCTATGAGTGTCAACGAGATGTATAAGCGTCAGCATTTTCATCCTCTTTGGATACGTTGTTTTTCTCTTGAATTACCTACACGATTCTGTGAGGCATACACACGAACATGGTTAGAAGGTATGCTCTGTGGCAGAAACATACACAACACATTTGTTTCTGGTGGCAATACAAAAAATATGACCTATTTTGGAACATAATTACGATGACCTTTAAGTAGAGATATTCATTTTCAATGCTGGTGAATCCATTAAAATTAATCTCCAAGCACAGAATCAAAAGAAAAAAAATGTAGTAATGAGCCTGATTCTTCTCCCTCTTTCTCTCTCTCTCTTTCTCAATAGAGAGAGAAGAATATCAAACATTATCCAAGAAGCTCAGGCAACTGTGAAAATTCACATTTCTGCTAGAGCAGAGGAGAGCCTGGTACAACTCAGCCTCTTCGCCAGGCAGCCTGTTTGGAGTCTTTGCTGGATAATCAGCCATTCATAAGTGTAAATTTGGAGTCCTCCAAACTCACAATTTCTATTAGGTTGGTGCAAAAGTAATTGCAGTCTTTGCCATTAAAAGTTAACTTTGTAAATGAAGTACGGAAGAAGGAGAATCAATACTCGAGGACCTCTAGGTGCTAGGTGCTGATTTCATTTAAAATAAAACACATCCTAAGCAGTTTTATAACCATAAGTGTGAAAAATAGATCAAATAAACTCAAGGAGGCCTACAAACTTGTTACTTGGCAAACTTTTGGAGCTCATATCAGTTCACATATTCACTAGTCCTAATTTTCATATCTGGCTTGATAAGCAATTTGAAAACTATTTTTATATTTTAGAGTTATGGAGGGGTAGATAAGATATACTTTTATGACATCAGCAAAAATTTTCACTTTTTTCTCAATAACTTCTTTGTAATTTATGACTTATATCTTAACTGCTTCCAAAAAGGGCTGAAGAAGCCATTTTTTCCCCTCTTCATGACACACATGTTGCTTTCTCATTAAAATCATCTGGACACATTCAAAGTTAAGGGTGACACAGTTCGTGGGAGAATACTATTCAATAATCTTATTAATATTTCAATAGCAACCAAAGAGAACACAGTAGGAGCTGGCACTGAGCTCTCAAGGCCTTCTTTAATGACTGGGATGAATGAGGCGAGCATGGCCTCTTCTGCATGACTTGGGCAAACTTTCATATCCCACTGACAACTGGAGAAGTGGTCACAAGCAACTTGTTTGTATCACAGAGCCATGAGTGGTGGGCCTAGATTACGACGCTAGACACATGGATCCAACCACTAGGAAACACTGCCTCATAAATATCTTTGTTCAGAGAGAAGCCAGTAAAAACAGAACATTTTGAGAGGGAAAATAGCAAGAACAAATAACGGATGTAAAAGAAATACACCTATCAAAGTGCAGAAATTCTGAAAATGACCTTGAGTTAATCACATAATGTTACAAATATTCCAAAAGATTATACACAAATAACAGCAAGAAAAGTGATAGACTGAAGTGAGACCATCACAGAACTTCATCCATTCACTCAATGATAAAGAAAAACAAAAATAAAAAAATATTTTGAGTGGTCATTACATGCCGGGAACCATGCTATTTTGGGAACAAAGACTAGTAAACTGCAGTCTTTGCTCTCAGGTAGAAGTCTCATTAGCAGGGGTATATATTAATAGAAACAAAGCCATCCTGCTTTAGTAAGGGCTAAAATAAAGCACATTGGCAGAGGAGTTAGGGAGGGCACCTCAAGAGGTGATGTGTGAACCAGGTCTTGTATGAAAGGGAGGAGTGTTCCAGATATAGATATGAAGAGGGACTAGAGACAGAATAGAATCCGAGTTAGAAGTATGTCTATTACATGTGTTGTTATTTGGTAGTGAAATATTAATATCTCAATAGTGACCAAAGGGAACAGTAAGAGCTAACACCGAGCTCTTTGAGGCCTTCTTTAATGACCTATAATGTCATGCTCAAGATATGAGGCTATGTTACTTCATTGCAGGATTTTTTTAGCAGGAGGGCAGTGACATGATGGGGTTTGTGTTTTAGCAAGTGTTCCTGTGCTAGTGTGGAAAATGGAGTAGGGATGGGGAGAGAAAGAGGCGCGTCAGGAGATAATGGCATCAACCCCAGGAGCAGCTTTTGAGGCCTCAGTTTAGGCAGGTGACCATTCTGAAAGCCTATTCAAGCATACTAGTTTGCATTACAATTTGCCAACTGAGTAGACGTCTATATGACTGTATGGCAGAAAGATAAAGTTGCCAAAGCAACAGATTTAAGCTGCAATGCTTGTGAGTTTTCCGATCGTATGCACAGTTTAGGTGCAGAGAGGAGAACCATGCATTCTTTCCTTCCTTTCTACTGTATTCTCTGAGCCTGCTCCTTCATCTGTACAATGATGGTAACCATAGCACCTCTCTCATGGTGTGGTTATGAGAAAAGAACAGGATAATTCCTGTGACATGCTTAGCCAGCGGAAGGCAAACCTTAGTCACTCAATAAATGCTAGCTCTGATTATGTTATCTGCACATTTATCTCACTTGGTTTGTGCGTGTGTTGGCTAGGAGGGTGTCTATGAGTCTGTGTGAATGTCTTGCGTGATGGGTGTGCATGTGTGTTCATCTGTCAGTGAGTGTGTTTAATGGGTATGTGTGTGTGTGCACACCGTGTGTGTGCTGGACCTCCACAATGCCCCTTTCTAAGCTCTGCTGCATTTTTTTGTTTTCAAAAATTCCCTAGAGGACCCTTTATTGGCTTATTTCAGAGAGTGAAAAAAGCATGAGATCTTTACTGTGAGACCAAGTTTATTTATTTATTGACGTGAAAATTATATTTCAGTGCTCATAAATGAAGTTTTATTAGATTGGAGCCAGAGACACTCATTTACATATGGCTACTTTAGAGCTTCAACAACACAGTTGAGTAGTTGTGACAGAGACCATATGGCCTGGATAGCCTAAAGTATTTACTATTTGATATGAACTCTTGGCCATTTTCAGGAAAAGTTTGCCAATTCCTGATATAAGCAACCAGGAGTGGTGACACAAATTTGCAAATTGATGCAAAACTGGTCAAAATCCACCTTGCCATAAAATGTAATGTTGAAATCATACCTTCCACAGAAGGAAAATCAATGGCATCTCCATCAGAAAAAATTCACGCAAGACTAAAGCTTTAAAAAATAAAATAAAGAACTAGAAAAAGTTAAGAATACCATATGTATTAGTCTGTTTTCATGCTGCTGATAAAGACATACCCAAGACTGGGAAGAAAAGGGGGTTTAATTGGACTTACAGTTCCACATGACTGGGGAGGCCTCAGAATCATGGGGAGAGGCAAAAGGCAATTCTTATATGGTGGCAGCAAGAGAAAATGAGGAAGATGCAAAAGCGGAAACCCCTGATACAACCATCCGATCTCATGAGACTTACTCACTACCATAAGAACAGCATGGGGGAAACCACCCCCATGATTGAAATTATCTCCCATCAGGTCCCTCCCACAACACATGGGAATTATGGGAGTACAATTCAAGATGAGACTTGGGTGGGGACACAGAGCCAAACCATATCACCAGACCCTTGGGGTGCTGAAGAACCATTTTGTCTTTCACTTGGATCCTCTTTTGTTCTCCATAGTCCTGATTACAAAAGTTTGATGCACATTCTTGCCATCATCCTTGAAAACGACTGCTACAGGCATACTTTCTATATTTAAGAAAAATAATCTCAGTCAACCACCCACAAAGAAAAAGAATGTAACACTCAAAGGATGCTGTGAAAGAAAATAAAACTTTAAGTCCTTTATAGGGAAGTTTCATGACAATGCTAAACTTCCTAGGACTTTTGAAAGGTATTTCTAGAAGTAGTAGTGAAATTACTCTGTTATTCAATTCATTTATCACAATATCTCTCCCTCCTGTTTGAAATGTAGGAGAGTGGACTCCCCTGAGCATCTTTATTCCATTAAAAGGATTTATTTAGCTGTGATAAGTCAGTAGTTATATAGGTAGATTGAGTGTGCCATTACACAGCCCCACACCAGAGTGGCATTTCTGCATACTTATGGTATGCCACTTTCTGTCTCTTGCTCAGTTTCCAAGAAGGCTGCATTGACTCATGGAGAGAGATGGAATGGTGTCAGAGATCCAAGTTCATGAGCAGCTTTGCCACTTACTAGATGTTTGATCCTGGACAATGACTTTATCCTTATTCACATTATAAAAGGTAGAAATACTACCTAGCTTTGAAGCTACTTTAGAAGATTCAAATATGAATATGTAAAACATTTATCACATGATCTGGCATTTTAGAGGCTCAGTAATAGTAGTTATTATCAACCCACTACTATCCTGTTAACAAATCATGTTAGAAAGTATTGTCGGGGGGCGGAGCAAGATGGCCAAATAGGAACAGCTCCAGTCTCCAACTCCCAGCGCGAGCGACACAGAAGACCGGTGATTTCTGCTTTTTCAACTGAGGTACTGGGTTCATCTCACTGGGGAGTGCTGGACGATCGGTGCTGGTCAGCTGCTGCAGCCCGACCAGCGAGAGCTGAAGCAGGGCGAGGCATCGCCTCACCTGGGAAGCGCAAGGGGGAAGGGAATCCCTTTTCCTAGCCAGGGGAACTGAGACACACAACACCTGGAAAATCGGGTAACTCCCACCCCAATACTGCGCTTTAAGCAAACAGGCACACCAGGAGATCATATCCCACACCTGGCCGGGAGGGTCCCACACCCACGGAGCCTCCCTCATTGCTAGCACAGCAGTCTGTGATCTACCGGCAAGGCAGCAGCGATGCTGGGGGAGGGGCGCCCGCCATTGCTGAGGCTTAAGTAGGTAAACATAGCTGCTGGGAAGCTCCAACTGGGTGGAGCTCACAGCAGCTCAAGGAAACCTGCCTGTCTCTGTAGACTCCACCTCTGGGGACAGGGCACAGTAAACAATAACAAACCTAGCAGAAACCTCTGCAGACGCAAACGACTCTGTCTGACAGCTTTGAAGAGAGCAGTGGATCTCCCAACACGGAGGTTGAGATCTGAGAAGGGACAGACTCCCTGATCAAGTGGGTCCCTGACCCCTGAGTAGCCTAACTGGGAGACATCCCCCACTAGGGGCAGTCTGACACCCCACACCTCACAGGGTGGAGTACACCCCTGAGAGGAAGCTTCCAAAGCAAGAATCAGACAGGTACACTCGCTGTTCAGAAATATTCTATCTTCTGCAGCCTCTGCTGCTGATACCCAGGCAAACAGGGTCTGGAGTGGACCTCAAGCAATCTCCAGCAGACCTACAGCTGAGGGTCCTGACTGTTAGAAGGAAAACTATCAAACAGGAAGGACACTTACACCAAAACCCCATCAGTACATCACCATCATCAAAGACCAGAGGCAGATAAAACCACAAAGATGGGGAAAAAGCAGGGCAGAAAAGCTGGAAATTCAAAAAATAAGAGTGCATCTCCCCCCGGCAAAGGAGCGCAGCTCATCGCCAGCAATGGATCAAAGCAGGACGGAGAATGACTTTGACAAGATGAGAGAAGAAGGCTTCAGTCCATCAAATTTCTCAGAGCTAAAGGAGGAATTACGTACCCAGCGCAAAGAAACTAAAAATCTTGAAAAAAAAGTGGAAGAATTGATGGCTAGAGTAATTAATGCAGAGAAGGTCATAAACGAAATGAAAGAGATGAAAACCATGACACGAGAAATACGTGACAAATGCACAAGCTTCAGTAACCAACTCGATCAACTGGAAGAAAGAGTATCAGCGATTGAGGATCAAATGAATGAAATGAAGCGAGAAGAGAAACCAAAAGAAAAAAGAAGAAAAAGAAATGAACAAAGCCTGCAAGAAGTATGGGATTATGTAAAAAGACCAAATCTACGTCTGATTGGGGTGCCTGAAAGTGAGGGGGAAAATGGAAGCAAGTTGGAAAACACTCTTCAGGATATCATCCAGGAGAACTTCCCCAACCTAGTAGGGCAGGCCAACATTCAAATCCAGGAAATACAGAGAACGCCACAAAGATACTCCTCGAGAAGAGCAACTCCAAGACACATAATTGCCAGATTCACCAAAGTTGAAATGAATGAAAAAATCTTAAGGGCAGCCAGAGAGAAAGGTCGGGTTACCCACAAAGGGAAGCCCATCAGACTAACAGCAGATCTGTCGGCAGAAACTCTCCAAGCCAGAAGAGAGTGGGGGCCAATATTCAACATTCTTAAAGAAAAGAATTTTAAACCCAGAATTTCATATCCAGCCAAACTAAGTTTCATAAGTGAAGGAGAAATAAAATCCTTTACAGATAAGCAAATGCTTAGAGATTTTGTCACCACTAGGCCTGTCTTACAAGAGACCCTGAAGGAAGCACTCAACATGGAAAGGAACAACCAGTACCAGCCGTTGCAAAAACATGCCAAAATGTAAAGACCATCGAGGCTAGGAAGAAACTGCATCAATTAACGAGCAAAATAACCAGTTAATATCATAATGGCAGGATCAAGTTCACACATAACAATATTAACCTTAAATGTAAATGGACTAAATGCTCCAGTTAAAAGACACAGACTGGCAAACTGGATAAAGAGTCAAGACCCATCAGTCTGCTGTATTCAGGAGACCCATCTCACACGCAGAGACATACATAGGCTCAAATTAAAGGGATGGAGGAAGATTTACCAAGCAAATGGAGAACAAAAAAAAGCGGGGGTTGCAATACTAGTCTCTGATAAAACAGACTTTAAACCATCAAAGATCAAAAGAGACAAAGAAGGCCATTACATAATGGTAAAGGAATCAATTCAACAGGAAGAGCTAACTATCCTAAATATATATGCACCCAATACAGGAGCACCCAGATTCATAAAGCAAGTCCTTAGAGACTTACAAAGAGACTTGGACTCCCATACAATAATAATGGGAGACTTCAACACTCCACTGTCAACATTAGACAGATCAATGAGACAGAAAGTTAACAAGGATATCCAGGAATTGAACTCATCTCTGCAGCAAGCAGACCTAATAGACATCTATAGAACTCTCCACCCCAAATCAACCGAATATACATTCTTCTCAGCACCACATCGTACTTACTCCAAAATTGACCACGTAATTGGAAGTAAAGCACTCCTCAGCAAATGTACGGGAACAGAAATTATAACAAACTGTCTCTCAGACCACAGTGCAATCAAACTAGAACTCAGGACTAAGAAACTCATTCAAAACCGCTCAACTACATGGAAACTGAACAACCTGCTCCTGAATGACTACTGGGTACATAACGAAATGAAGGCAGAAATAAAGATGTTCTTTGAAACCAATGAGAACAAAGATACAACATACCAGAATCTCTGGGACACATTTAAAGCAGTGTGTAGAGGGAAATTTATAGCACTAAATGCCCACAAGAGAAAGCAGGAAAGATCAAAAATTGACACTCTAACATCGCAATTAAAAGAACTAGAGAAGCAAGAGCAAACACATTCGAAAGCTAGCAGAAGGCAAGAAATAACTAAGATCAGAGCAGAACTGAAGGAGATAGAGACACAAAAAACCCTCCAAAAAATCAATGAATCCAGGAGTTGGTTTTTTGAAAAGATCAACAAAATTGACAGACCACTAGCAAGACTAATAAAGAAAAGAGAGAAGAATCAAATCGATGCAATTAATAATGATAAAGGGGATATCACCAACGACCCCACAGAAATACAAACTACCATCAGAGAATACTATAAACACCTCTACGCAAATAAACTGGAAAATCTAGAAGAAATGGATAATTTCCTGGACACTTACACTCTTCCAAGACTAAACCAGGAAGAAGTTGAATCCCTGAATAGACCAATAGCAGGCTCTGAAATTGAGGCAATAATTAATAGCCTACCAACCAAAAAAAGTCCAGGACCAGATGGATTCACAGCTGAATTCTACCAGAGGTACAAGGAGGAGTTGGTACCATTCCTTCTGAAACTATTCCAATCAATAGAAAAAGAGGGAATCCTCCCTAACTCATTTTATGAGGCCAACATCATCCTGATACCAAAGCCTGGCAGAGACACAACAAAAACAGAGAATTTTAGACCAATATCCCTGATGAACATCGATGCAAAAATCCTCAATAAAATACTGGCAAACCGGATTCAGCAACACATCAAAAAGCTTATCCACCATGATCAAGTGGGCTTCATCCCTGGGATGCAAGGCTGGTTCAACATTCGCAAATCAATAAACATAATCCAGCATATAAACAGAACCAAAGACAAGAACCACATGATTATCTCAATAGATGCAGAAAAGGCTTTTGACAAAATTCAACAGCCCTTCATGCTAAAAACGCTCAATAAATTTGGTATTGATGGAACGTACCTCAAAATAATAAGAGCTATTTATGACAAACCCACAGCCAATATCATACTGAATAGGCAAAAACTGGAAAAATTCCCTTTGAAAACTGGCACAAGACAGGGATGCCCTCTCTCACCACTCCTATTCAACATAGTGTTGGAAGTTCTGGCCAGGGCAATCAGGCAAGAGAAAGAAATCAAGGGTATTCAGTTAGGAAAAGAAGAAGTCAAATTGTCCCTGTTTGCAGATGACATGATTGTATATTTAGAAAACCCCATCGTCTCAGCCCAAAACCTCCTTAAGCTGATAAGCAACTTCAGCAAAGTCTCAGGATAGAAAATTAATGTGCAAAAATCACAAGCATTCTTATACACCAGTAACAGACCAACACAGAGCCAAATCAGGAATGAACTTCCATTCACAATTGCTTCAAAGAGAATAAAATACCTAGGAATCCAACTTACAAGGGATGTAAAGGACCTCTTCAAGGAGAACTACAAACCACTGCTCAGTGAAATAAAAGAGGACACAAACAAATGGAAGAACATACCATGCTCATGGATAGGAAGAATCAATATCGTGAAAATGGCCATACTGCCCAAGGTAATTTATAGATTCAATGCCATCCCCATCAAGCTACCAATGAGTTTCTTCACAGAATTGGAAAAAACTGCTTTAAAGTTCATATGGAACCAAAAAAGAGCCCGCATCTCCAAGACAATCCTAAGTCAAAAGAACAAAGCTGGAGGCATCACGCTACCTGACTTCAAACTATACTACAAGGCTACAGTAACCAAAACAGCATGGTACTGGTACCAAAACAGAGATATAGACCAATGGAACAGAACAGAGTCCTTAGAAATAATACCACACATCTACAGCCATCTGATCTTTGATAAACCTGAGAGAAACAAGAAATGGGGAAAGGATTCCCTATTTAATAAATGGTGCTGGGAAAATTGGCTAGCCATAAGTAGAAAGCTGAAACTGGATCCTTTCCTTACTCCTTATACGAAAATTAATTCAAGATGGATTAGAGACTTAAATGTTAGACCTAATACCATAAAAATCCTAGAGGAAAACCTAGGTAGTACCATTCAGGACATAGGCATGGGCAAAGACTTCATGTCTAAAACACCAAAAGCAACAGCAGCAAAAGCCAAAATTGACAAATGGGATCTAATTAAACTAAAGAGCTTCTGCACAGCAAAAGAAACTACCATGAGAGTGAACAGGCAACCTACAGAATGGGAGAAAATTTTTGCAATCTACTCATCTGACAAAG